>NW_019525378.1:930898-1019054 GCF_002814215.2 Seriola lalandi dorsalis | reverse complement strand
ACCCCCACCCTGAACCACATTATACTCACATGCATGTGGATATGCAAGTTTGCCACATGATCAATATTCAAAAGACCAATGGGGAAAAATTGTCCTTCCTTGTTCACGTATTCTGATGCCTGCGCCACTGTTTACCATGTACGCATGGTTTCGGATGATAAAATATGATAATGATGTTGTGTTCAATTTGTCTAAGAAACTGTATTTTACCACTTAATATTGAAATTGGACAGTATGTCAGTCTGAAAACGAGTTTAGTTTTGTATTCTATTGCCCTTTTTCCACAAGGAAGATAAAAACAGAAATTGATTTTGTAAATATGTATCTTCCACAAAGACTGAGCTGGCTGTTCACTTATAAATGAGCTAAATTACCCAGTTACTTGGGAGATGGGGGGGGGGGGGGGGGATCCCTTTATCAGGATACATTTTAGTTCTTTTCAGCTCATTAAGAAGTTTCCGCATGAATATGTTATCTGAAAGTATGTAGAGGAACTTGTTGTGAGTGATGCTCGTTTGTTGTTTTCGTTCGTGTATTACTGGAAGATGCATGTTTCATGATATAGCAGTGTCTTGTAATCCCATGACGGATGGGCCAGATGTTTGGCATGACACAGAAACAAAAACTAACTAGCTAAATATTGCGTTTCCTCTATTTCAGTTTAATTTTAAGGTACAAACACGGAGGAAACAGAGCAAGTGAGAACATCAAAGCTAAGTGTTGCCGCTCCCCCAGTACCTGCTCCAGTTTCCATAAGAACTTGACAGGCCGTGCGGCGGAGACGTCGGGCCAGTAGAAAAGAGAGAGGCGGCAGCCGTGGACGGAGAGGGAGTAGTGGGAGAAGGAGTCATCTGTAGATCAGGAGGCGAGAAGAGAAACAGAAAAAATAACTGGGGGTCAGCGTAGTCCTGTCAAAACATCTGAACATCACCAGGCATTTCCCGGGAATCTCACCACGGGAAGAAATAAAACTGTGCAATGGCTTTATTATAGATTTTAATCTCTGTTTTACGTCCCTAATTTTATTTCAGTTTTTGCAGAGCTAACATTGAAAATACTCACATGATGTACACAATATTCTGCCTGGTACAATTACAGTGTTTTACCGTTCGGCTGCTGTCCACTTGGCTGCTCAAGTGGGGCAGCTGGGGGTTAAGTGCTTCTCTCAAGAGCGCCCCAATAGTCGTGGTTAAAGCTATAAACAGTTAAAGCTATTTTTTTTTTCCAGGCGCGATTTTCCCTGCAGCTTTATCGATTTGAGTGGTTGACCCTGTGGGTGTTTGAAGCAGAAGGCAACTTTTTTTTTTTTTTTTAGCTTTACTTACTAAAATTGCCCATTTTATTCTCCACACATTTGAAAACACTTTTAAAATTCCTTCAAATCTCATCAAAACTACGACTCTACGAAATAGCGCACCGTTCTTGACAGTGCTGCACACGATGGTCTCCTCGTCTTTGCGATTTCCTCTGGTCTGAGTGGTCGCAGGCTGGATGCTGGCCCCGCCCCTTCGCATCCACAGCTGGAGGGTGAAGTGGTCGCCTGACAACGCCGAGACGACCGAGTCCGGCACCACGGCAACATGGTTGGATCCGTTGAAGGAGAAGACCAGGGATGAATCAGAAGACGGGAGGGTGGGCAGAGCTGAGGTCCAGTTGGCTGCAGGAGATGGAGGTGGGAGGAGATCTACTTCGCCCCTGACAGCACCTGGTGAGAGAAAAAGAGAGAGGATGTTAATAAAATAGATTCTGACTCCCAATTAGCCACAAGTTTTGAGGCGTACGGCAGAACCCACCACACAGTCGGCGCACAGATCTGTCAGAGTAGCTGTCTCTGTCACAGCCCTTCCCGATGTGGCCGGTCTGGAGCTCTACGGTGGCCTGGATGTTCCACACAGTCTCCTCACAGGTCTCCAAATGCAAACTGGGGAACAGGGGGATGCTCCCTGACCCGGGTGTGTACTCTACACGCTTGGTCCATCCTAAAAACAGTAAGATACAGTAAGATGGTTGAAACCTGACCCTCCATCATACAACATTTTGATCTAAAAGTTAGAAACTTTATGAGATGAAGCAACTAATATGTGCACTAAGGCCTGTGATGGTCCTCTTAACGCAATAAACTTATTGATTCCATTTCAGACTTTCTCAAACCATTCACTTCCCACACATTCGCTAACAATTTTCATTGTTTGTTTCATTTCCCTGTCCCACATCAAGCATGCAATCCTTATTCAAGGTCTTTGTGTTAGTTTTAAAACATACATATTTTGAATGTACTTACTGCTAAAAATAATGTCAACTTAAGTCAAGTTAGCTGACGTGATATTCTTTTGAAATGTACTGCATTTTATTCTGAAATTGAAATAATATATATATATAAACATATTAAAACATGACCGAACCACAAACCAGAGTGTGTCAATTAACTGTCAATGCTCATGTTGCAGGGAAATCTAGAGTCAAAAAAATGTAGTAAAAGTATGTATGATTCTATAAATATTTAATCACACTTTAATTAATTGCCTTCCCCTGTTATTGCGTAGCTTCAGCACCACCTCTTTAAAACTCAGCTCTTGATATAAACATGAAAAGGTGAGTCATCCGAGGAGGAGCCCACGCATATTCCAAATCAAAGTGATAATTTTAACCAAAACGCAACAGATTAAACGACTAAAATATCGACTAAAAATCCCTCTAGCCTTAAGACAGTTACCTAAGGATAATAATCAGGACAGAAACAGAGCGATGTGTGACATTGATTACCGATCCATCCGGGTTTGCAGGACGGCTTGACCGTGACAACAACCTGGGCGTCAGCCTGAGCGCGGTTCTTTCCACAGTCGAAGGCGGTCACCCAGAAGGTGTGAACGCGCTGATGCTTCGAATCCAACGGCTCCGTGTTCTTAATGTTACCTTGGACATACAAAGACAGACAGAAGGATAGACAGACAGAGAGACAGACAGAGAGGAGGGGAAATAATGAAACAAAGAATGAAAGGGAAACAGAAATAGAGGCGTTAGTCATCAACAACATTGTGTCGTTGAAAGCCCAGCACAAATGAAGCACTCATTGATAGAGCTTTTATCACGGCACGTCCACACGGCCACCATCCTGTTCAGCGCTCTGCATTCAGACACAGAAACGGAAAAAAGCACAAAAACAGAAGACAATAAATTGCGCTGAACCGAATGAAAACTGAAGGGTTTTTCCTGTTTTTAGAGATAAAGGCAACGCCGTGTAGATGTGATGGGCTGACAGCGCTCAGCACACCGGCTGACAAACAGTAAGGTAGGAAAGAAGATGCTGTGACATGGTGAGTGGAGAAACAGAGGGATGAAAGAGATAGTGGTAGCAACAGAAAAGACAAAGTAAAGGGAAAAAAACAAAATAGACAATGACAGCCCTACAGCATCTGAACAAGGTTGGAACAAAAGGTCTCTGTGTTGCGGTACCAGTCCGACCCAAAAATGAAAGGAGCCGCTCATCCTTCGCAAAAACCCTCCGAGTCTGGGACAATTCTGCAGAGTCATCCTAAAGCTGGGTCCTCCTCAGCTGCTGTGTCACATTACAAAATGGCCACAAATGATCCCCGACCAACTACAGCCAATGGGTACAATAACATTTCGTGACATTCTTTCTTTCCCTATGAAGAATTTAGGGAATCTACGAGCAGGCCGGAACAAAAGGATGCTAAACTGAACAGCAGCTGTGATGTTTATGCAGAGACAGAACAACAGTCCGCCCACACAAAGTCTATTTTAACATCTTTTGGTTTCTACCTGTGAGAGGAATTAGGTAGCTGCCACTCTTTACACACTGCCGCTATGCAGACATCAGTATCACAGCAGCGTCTGGTGTGTTTTTCGTGTATTGAGGACATCAGGTGTTGAATACTGAGCTGAATACTGAATTCAGTGATTCTGCCTGCAACCAAGGCCAGAGAGAACCAAGAGTGCAGACAGCAAACAAGCAACATGATGTGGTGTGTGGTGAGGGAATTGCATTTCCTTTTGCGAAGAATAACAAATATTAATAGGTCTATGATTCCAGCGGCGTTTGATTTACAATTACAAGATGAAACGTATCTCACCATCGTTGTCAATAGCGAAGGGCACATTGGGAGTGATGATGTCATAGAAGCAAATCTGGCTGTACTGTGGGGAGCAGTCGGCATCCAGAGCCTCCACGCGCACGATTCGGTCAAACAGACGCCCTTCGGGGACTGAAGCCTCGTAGCGACGCTCGACGAACACGGGGGAGAACTCATTGACGTCGTTTACACGAACATGCACGGTGGCCCTGAGGGAGTCGGGAAGCAGAACACAAGCAGAGAGAGAAGGATTATTTTAACAACAGGAAGCAGGAATGGCTGGATAGTCTTTATAGTCAATAGCCAGGGGAAATCTCAGACAGTGACTGTAATCATTGTTAAAGACGTGAACTATCTCCTATTTCAATTGGGAGGAGAAGGAGGAGTGCGCACTCACTTGTGAGATTTCTTGCTATTGACTCCGTCCGGACCCTCTCCGCAGTCGTAGGCCTGGATGGTGAAGCTGTGCTCCCGCTGGCTCTCGCAGTCCAGTGGCTCCTTGGACCGGACCAGACCCTCGCCAGTGGAGCGGTCCAGAACCACAGCTTCAAACTGGACTGAACCTGAACCCGAGGGGCCATTATGAACACGGAAGCCACAGATTTCACCTGGGAGTGGAAGGAAATGTGTGAGGGGGGAAAAACATATCAGACATTATGAATATTATGAATTTATTTTTGAAATTTTCAATAAATTAATTGTCTGAATCCATCATAATACAATTTTTTATCTACATATTTTTGAATCAACATCAAATTGCTTCAAAAAATCCATCCAACTGTTTTAAGAAGAACACATAGGAGAGATTATGTAATCCTAAATTCAGCCTCTGTGCATTGGCCTCCAGGTGATTTTAGAATAGATTTGTTTTAGGTTTTTACTCATTACTCTTAAAGCACCTAACAGTCAAGCTCCAGCATACATTTCTGTGCTTCTGTGCCCTTACTGCACTCAACCTCAGATCCTGCAACAAAACTGTGCAGTCTGCACACGAAAGTAAAGACTGAGAGATTGAGTGTCAAGGCCCCAAAACTTTGGAAGAGGCTGACTCTTATAATTGTTCTTGCTGCTTCCGTGAATTCTTTTTTTTTTTTTAAACATTTCTACATTAAACACTCTCTCTGTGACCTGGCACATTTAATTGACTCAACCATTTGTGTTATTCTAATGCTTTTTTCCCCTGGAAAGATTTTTATTTACTTTGTAGGTTATTATTATAAGTACTGCAGCAACAACCAGTGACATATAAATAAAAATTCAACCAGTTAATCAGCCCATAGTTCAGACCAAATGTTCACAATTTCTGAGTGGTCCTGAAAGTGTTTACATTAGGACAAACAACTCAGAAATGTGCCAGTATGAGAAGTGAAATATCAGGTACTGATGTATTAAAAAAAGTGTCATTTGGCATAGTATTGAGTAGATTTCAGGTCCTATCCTCTAGCCTTTTATCAGAGAAGCACAGATACATATCTGGAAATTGCTTCAAGTGCCACTTTATCTTGCAAAATCAGTTATTATAAGAATAGAATAAAATAGACTACAGCTGGTACTCAAAATAAAACCCTCAGAATAGCAGTTAATCTTCCCTGTTTGACATAAGTCGAAGGTAGGGATGGTTCGTGCTCAAACAGCTAATTTTCTTTTCCTTCTTGACATGAGCCCAATAAATTTCAGGGACCCCCTGAGTAATTCTAGTCGATCTGCTGTAATTTGACTGAACACGGTTATTTCCAGGACTCCGAGTGCAAACACGATAACCTTATTTCATCAGGCTGCAGTGGCAGAGTGCTGCTGACTGCTCTTGCAATGAAGTGTTGAATTACACTATGATGGTCTAAAAATAGTGGACTCTGTGACTGAATACATTGCCTTTAATATTTAGACTGTCCCGTTGGGAAATTTGGCCGGCAATAGCTCCAAACTTGTAATAACCAGCGTCATGTTTACTATAAATAAATCATATCCTCAAATTGGTCACACAGCTGCAGCATCATCCTCACTTCAAAATCAAAGTTAGATCATTTTCAATTTGGCTTGATGAGATGATTTTCAGTTTGGCTCTGCAAACACTTGATTTGACCTATTTTTCACTGCAGCCAGTTCTGTGGAAATTCAAGCAAATTCATGGACTTGTCTAAAAATTTCGGAGTAATTTTCAGAGTAAGTTTTCTCCCCCTAAATTCTCTGCATGCTGTTTATTACTGTTTGCGTTACCAGCGTAATGAAGTGGAGCATCTTTGTCCAGGGCAAAGAGCGGGGGATTGAGCAGCACGGTGTTGTCGTTCTCCATGACAATCCCCTGGTACTCTGTCTCGATCCATGGCTTGTGCTTATTGGCTGAACGGCACAGAGAAGAGACCGAAGAGGCTTTGGGTTAAATGGAGCAATTAGGAGGAACCAACGTGTCTATTTTTAACACTCCATTATGGGCAAGGACATGGTGAGAGTGTGCATGAGTGGAAGAATACACAATGTATGCTTGTGTGTGACCACAAAGACAAAGTTTCACAGATTTCTTTCCTTTCTTCCTTCCTCCCTCCAACACAGACCACTTTATCTCGTCCACATCCAGTGCCACTCCGCACACCTTCCAGGTTGACAGTCTAATTAAAGCCAGTCAGATTTCAGCTTATCACACACAGAGAGGTATATTGCTCATATCAATCAGCCAAACTGGCCCTCCACAGGCGCCCCCACAATAATGCTCTAAAAACCAGCCGAGTCAAAATCAAATGCCTGAGGTTTACTGTGAATTTAACCTTTAATTGCGAATTAATTATTCATCACTGTGGTGAATGTTCTGCGCTGAATGATCAAAGGCCAAATTAATGAGCCAGAAGGATGACGATTTTACACTCCAGCAAAGAGCAAAAACAAAAGCCGGAGTGCCCTCCCTCTGTTGTCCTCAATCTCGTAACGCTGGAGCTACAGAGTTTGAAATCAGACACAGGCACAAGACTTGTGTTTAGCAATTGCTTTGTTGTCTTCACAGTGAATTTTCCAGAAAATCTGACTGGAGCTAATTTCGCCATCTCATCTGTGAGAGAGGAGAGTCAACAGAGGTAAAATGCTGCTGGTTCTGGAGCTGATCAAGCCCCTATCTCTTCAAAGACGGAGCTGTGGATCGTTTTAAAATTTTCAATTATAGAGCCGATACGAAGCCAAAATTATAGCTTTTTTCAGTACTGAGGAATATAAATATGCTTTTCTCACTGGTGGAAAGTGACTAAGTAAATTTACTTTGCTTCAATTCAGTGTGAGGTACTTGAGTATTTCAATTTTACAATACTTTATACTTCTACTCTACTTCAGAGAAAAACACATTATTTTATATCTATGTACTTTATACTTTTTACTCACCCTACCTACATTTATTTGGCAGATAAAGTCACTATAACATTAAAATCCTGCTTCAGACGTACATTTACTTTTTTGAGACTGTTTCTGCGTGAGTAAAAGCCTGAATGCAGGACTTTTATTTGTAATTGAGTATTTCATATTGAGCTATTGCTGCTTTTACAGATGATATGATTATGCGATGAATAGATTAGTCAATCAACAGAAAAAGAATCAGCAGCTATTTTCCATCACTATTTCCTTTTCTACAAAAAAGGAAGATAAAATCGTCATTTGTTGTCAAATGTCCACAAGCAGCACAAGATCATTGCCTGGATATAAAAAGTCTAAATTTGGCAAAATCATTATTTAAATTTGAAAATATCTGACAAAAAAAAGAGTGGGTGAGTGTAAACCCGACTAAGCTTTCCATACCAAACTGTTTCTGATTCTATACACTTCAGACAATTATTGGTTGGTATCAAAAAAGTATTGAGGTTCAATAACCAGCCTTCATCCTCTCCTCTCAAGGTCTAGCCTGTCACTCTCTCCTCCTCCTCCTCCTCTCTTTCCACAGTCCTCTGTCGTGACTCTTTTTTGGTCATTTATATCCCGCCCTCTGTCCACTCAGCTGATCTCTTCCCTCCCTCCCTCCCTCCTCTGCTATATAGCATTAATCTGAGCATCAGGACTGTGGATTACATCCGGGATTACAGATTGAGAGGCATCCCGCTCCATCTCTCTCTCTCTGTCTCCCCTGGCACACATCCTCTCTCTGTCACTCTATCGCTCCACAACACTCCCCCACCCCTCCTTGTCGGTCGGTCACACACACACACGCACACACACACACACATGCACACACACAGACACAGACACACACACGCACACACACACACACATGCACACACACAGACACAGACACACACACGCACACACACAGATGCTCTTGTATCTCACACTTTTCATTTTTCCCTCGTCACCTGATCTCACATTCCACCTCTCTCTCCTCCACCTCCTCCTCCCTCCTTATCGGCCTGCGTCTTTTTGGCCACGTCCTCTCCTGTCACAGCTCCTTCTCCTCTGTCTCCCCTAACACCCCCCACCCCACCCCACCCCCTCTTCTCTCTCTGTGTTTCTCTGACACTCCATCTCCCATTCAATCTCCTCGCCTTCCCTGCGTCGCTCTCCTCTACCTCCGTCTCTGACATTCTCCCTCCACGCTGTCTGTTTCATTCGCCTTCCCTCAACATGATAATCATTGGAACAATGATGTTGAATCAGAGTCATGGTTATCCAGGATGATAAATCTGCTGTAGACGGGGAAACAGATTCATCATCTTCACAGCACAAGTGAAACAAGCACATGCACACTGGGTCATGAAGACGAAAAAACACAAAATGTTTAAACATGTATGTATGTAATATGTGATCGCAAATGCACTGTTTAATAAATGAGGAAACAGCGGCTTTGTCTAATTATGACACATATGACAGATAACAATAAAGTCATCCGGCGCACTTCGGGGCAAAACAGCCATGGCCCTGTCTGAAAACCTTGACAGGTCTGCGTGCTCCCATGGCAAAGTAAACCATTATCTCAACACTTCACAATTAACAGTCAAAAGGATGAGGAACTGACCTTTGTTGCCATTGGCAACCGAAGTCAAGCAAAGGAGGAGAAAGGAGAGAAAATTCATTCTGTCCATCTGAGGGAGGAGAGGAAAGGTAGAGGTAGATGTAGGTAACAGGGTGGGGTGAGGAGAGAGGGAGGGAGGGGGGGGCACAGTACATGCATCAACAACTGATCAGCAGTGGAAGAGATAGGTACTGTAACAAGACATAGAGAGAGAGAGAAACAGAGATCAGGCCTATCAGATGGTGCACGGAGGCTTTTACATTGCTGTGTGTTGTTTGTGCAAGAAAATCACCACTAAAGTGTCATGCATGTAACCTTTGATGAAGGCCTGCTAGCAGTAGCCCCCACATGATGATCTAAAACTGCATGTTGAATCAGCGTGAATAAACCAATAATTCATAAGTATATTCATGCCCCCCCCCCTCCCCCTCCCATCATAATGCTGTATTCTGGCTTTCCTCAAAATCAGACTGACACGCTTGCAGTTAGGGAGCCTAGAATAGCCTAAGGAGCATGCACATACCTGGTCTGGAGTGTATATGCGTGTGTGTTGCTGGAATAGGTTTTGTATGAGGCTGTGTGGGTGTTTACCCATGTTTTAATTGTGGTTTGTTAGGGTTTTGTATTTTAAATGCAGCTGCTGTCTTGTGGCAGTAGCCACAACTGAAAAATGAGCCTTTAGGGGGTTTTCAGCTCTCATTGACATAACAAGACTCTACATTTCCCCATTGCTGCAGTCCTTGATAGATCTACAGAACATACAGAAATAAAACCAGATATAGGCTATAACATGAGACTCCATCTGTTCACAGGTTGTTCAGGCAACACATTACATCCAGGACCGGAGAAACATGCTATGCGACAATAATCAGCCCATTTACATTAAAGGCTGCTACTGACACACATTACCAGCTTGGGCTACATAGCTGCCTAAAGCCATATTGAGACGTTGTACTAGAGTCAGGAGAGGAAATGTCGCAGAAATGAAGGTTAGCTGAAGCAGAGACCTGCCGATTTGACATTACCGTGGTGAGTGCGGTGATGCTCCTGGTTGGTACCCAGCCTCTACGCTCGCAGCATCCGCCTCTCACGCCCCTGCCGCTCGGCTCGGCACGGCTGTCCCCCGCTGGCTGAAAACACACCAAACCTCCAGGTGGAGAAGGACACACACACGCGCGCACACAGACAGACAGACACACACACACACACACCACCACCACTACACACAGATACGCTTCAACAGCAGCTCAAGAAAAATGTCAAGTATATGTCGGGCTCGGTGACGAGATGTGAGGAAGATTAAAGACACCGATGGATGCCCTTGTTTTTTCGGCTCTACGGAGCAGAGGAGAGGAGAGGGAGAAAAAACGGTGGGAATATTACGCTGGCGTCCCCTCCCTCTCGGCGTTTCTTTAACCCGCCCACACTGCGTCCTTCTCGCTCTGTCTCTCTCTCTCTCTCCGGCCCCCACCAGCTCGGCACCAGACTGCTGCTCTGGCTGTTTTTTGCTGTTGAACGCACATTGAGAGTGACTCAGACCCCGACACAGCAATTCATCTCATCACGTTAGTTTTCATCTCTGGGTTTGCTTCACGAGAACACCCCCGCCACCCATTTCCCCTTTATTAAAAAAAAAAAGAAAAAAAGAAAAAAAGAAAAAATTAATTTCCCCATGTTTCCCACACACTGCAAAATGACGTCATATCACCCCTTTTCGCCCTGTGCTCCTGTCAAGCAGATGAAGGCAATGGGACATCCACACACATTAACCACAGAGTCGTTGCTTGAAATGCAGCATTTTAATGAAGTTACAAAACTGTATTTGAAAAATCACCCCCCCCCCTCTTATCAATCCCAAATTTTCTTTTCCTTTGTACATTTGGTAGGAATAAGGCAAGAAAAGCAGTCTCTTGAAATAGCAATTCACATCAATTAATAATCACCATGTCATGTATAAATATTACTAAAATCTGGGCTGTTGCTACAGTGAGGTTCATCCTCCCCGTGTATCAGCATCAGCATAGGGACAGCAACAGCAGTGCTGGGCTATCCTCCAGCACGCCATGGATCAGATAATCCAGCCCCCCCCCCCCACACACACACACACACACACACACACAAAAGAAAATTCAAATAAAATTAAAATAAAGAGGCATTCCCACAGTGGGATGGGATGCTTCTGCTTCACACTTTTTAATTATCGCCTGCTGTTGGAAACAGAAGAACAGGTCATAAGTGAAACTGTAAAAAACAAACACAAATGTTTTTTTCCTTCTTATTTTTGTGTGTTTTGTTTCCAGTTCAAAATGAGACAATTCCTCAACTCAAAAAACAGCCTATGTGTCCTGTTAGAGACGCCGGAGTGAATGTGGGATGATCTAAACAATAAACTTTAGTGCCTGCATGGTTGGGTAGTGCACAAGTCTCTTTCTGAAATGATCCTTTCATGTCAGTGTATTTCAGAGGTGAGGGCCAGGCTTGAATCGAGGCAGACAGAGAGACAGAGGAGTGGCTGAACAGGGAGAGGAGGATGTATGGCAAGAAAAAAAAAAAACAGCTAAAACAGCAAATGAGGAAAAGGCAGGAGAACAATGCAAATCCATTCATGAAATCTTATCCAAAGCTACAAAAATGTTCTTTTTCATAAAAGCTGTTAAAACGCTATAAAATCAAGTCTTTTTTTTTTCCATCACAAATCAAATTAAAACCAGGACAAATGTACTGTAAAAACATTCATTAATACAAGGCCATTTTGAGTCGGGTGTTAGTGTACAGTGTGTGATTTACAGTGCTTGTATAACCACTGGCAGCCATTTTCAAGAAACAACCCCCCTGATTATTATTATTATTATTATTCTTTTTTATCATTATCATAATCTGTCTTTTGCAGAAAGCAGTATGCATGATGTATTATTACATTAGAAAGCGCCACATACGCTGACGCTGTGCTTAAACCTCCTGTAGAGGCTCAGTGCTGCTGCTAAATGCAGGTGGTGCGAGACATGAGACAGAGAAATGAAACATAAAACAAAATCGGAGTCAATGACAGACTCTGGACCCGTGACTGGTGAGTGCAATTCTGTGTCGACAGCATGTAAGTCTCTCAAGTTCTACAAGTCCCACATGTCTTAAAATAAAAGAAAAAAGAAAAATAAACAAACAGGAAATCGCCCCTGATTGGCTCACAATTACCCCACGTGGCACAATGGTAATTTCCTGTAAACATTTCTCAGAATGTTTATAAAAACACCCTTCCCATTTAAACACAAAAATATATAGAAATTTTTTTTTTTTTTACATGGACATACAGTATATATTACTAAAGGCCTTAAAATATTTTCCGTTCTGCTCCTTGAAAGTCACAGTTCCCTTCAGTGGATATTCAGCCTCAGACAGACCTGGAAGGAAAAACAGACATCATTTCACAGCTTGTCATTTGTCTCTATCACAACATCACTGACCAAAACAAAATGGTAAAACATAAGGTCTGTGCTTGCTTACCATGCCAAGTCTTAGTACCAAGTTTTATTCCTCCTTCTTCTGGCTCCGTTCTTCCTTAGGCACCAGCGCCTTACGGAGGTATGGCATGATTAAAAAGGCTACGAGGAAGAATACATGACCACAGAAATAGACTGAAGAATACACCTGGAAAACAGAGATGAGAGAACAGTCAAAGTTACACCTTACACCTAACCTGCTTACACACGGAAATGGACACACAGGAAATGGTGTCATTCATACATTTTTGAGCTCTACATACTCTTGTGAGCTTATGCATAGATCGAAACTGGTGTTTTAAATAGTTAAACGTGCCAAAATGAGTGACAAGAAAAATCTTATCTTGCAAATCCCAGCCTTGCAATTGGTGAATCAGGCCCCTGCATTAGTGTCACATCACTGGCATTTAAACCCAACATGCTTCTCACAAATGCAGCCCCTTGTGTTGTTTTAGTACAGTGTCGTTTTTGGATGAGAACTCTCAGTAATTTAACTCTGCAGCTGGGTCCTCTTTCCCTCTTTCCTTATACCTCAACTATGACGACCAAAACTTAATGATATAAGTGAGAAACTACGACATGTATCCTGTGAGTCTACTGTTAGAGTTGTGAGTTACCTTGAGCCATTTGTCATAGGTGAAGAGGCAGAATGGCACTAGGGGGTAGCCCATGAAGAGCCAGTGTATAAACTGCTGGACTACATAGATGAGAGGGTAGAGCGCGCTGTTGGCCAACTTCGTCAGCAAGGGACTGTCCCTCACCAGTGCCAGGGCCTGTCACACACACAAACAAACACACACACACGTAACAGTAATATTAGATAGTAATACAATTAAAAAATGTTTATGTAATAAACTGATGCCAATATGTAGTCAATATGTGAAGTACATTTGATCAATAGTGTATGCCATTTAATGACTGGTCTGATGATTGTTTCTTTTTAAAAATCAAACAATGTGTTTATATAATTACTGATGCAAAGATATATATTTTTTGAAAAACAGGTAAATAACAATGTATTGATCTTAATACTCAAATAGTTTAAGCTTCCTGCATGTGATTAATATTAGGTTACCCATCTCCGTACCTTTCTCTCTACAGTGATGATGAAGAACTCCATGGAGAAGCACAAGATGTACCCGGAATGAAGGCCATGCCAAATCGTCAAAAAGAACAGTGTGGCCACGTGAGACAGGGTCTTATTGCCAACGAACTTCAATCGTTTGAAGACATGTCTTAAAAAAAGAGAAGAGAAAAAAAGAATCAAGTCAAGACATTTGGATCACCTCTTCTTGACCAGAAATCTGGATAAAGGCAGTCAGAAATGCTAATGAATCAGCTATCACTATCTACCTGGCTCTCACTTAGTGAGATGTTGTTGCATAGCAACGGAGGTTATATTAAATCATTTTAACAACTTTACACCCTCTACAAAAGGTATTCATCAGTTCAGTGGTGGCCCAGACTACAGTGCGCGTGCAAGTATGTTTTCAGTCTCCAGACTTTCATCTGTCTGTCAAGCACTCCCTCTTAACACAGTGACTGACCAGATGTGTCGAGGAGAGAAAGCAGGAAGAATGTGGACTTCTCAAGCTCCTTTTTTATTCACTTTTCACACAACTACCTCTGTCACTTATCATGTTTACAACTGAGTGCAACACCATGAACAGCTTTGAGGAGACGCTGTCTGAAACCAACATAAATGCCACATTTCCATCACGTTTTCCACATGCTTTTCCATCGTTTGAGGTTTTAATTATGTCATTTTGTTGTGCGCTCTTCTCCTGCGTGGCGCCTGACTGGGGAATTAGCACCACCAGCTGTTTATCTCAATGAACCAAACCTACTAATATCCAAACAACAGTAGCGAATGGAAGTGCATTAATTTGCATATTATTTTGCAGATTTCCTGGAGAGTCAGTTAACAATTGTGTTGAATTTGAATGAAAACTTGATTTATGATGGTTTCAAATGTGGCCACCCTGAGAAGCTCTAAACACTTTTGCCATTAGTTGTGTTAATAAAACATTTTTACAGCCCTTCATCACATACAAAACACTCTTCTTCTCGTACTTAGTCAAACTTCTCTCATACATACTGGTTTCTGACTTACTTTATATATTTAAATGCCTCACAAAAAAAATTGTATGATTTATAATTCTTTCCAGCCCGTCTTCCAGAAGAAGAAGGTTTAATATCAATCTCACATAGTGTTAACTGAACCAGTTTATTACTAAACTGTTTAAATGTGGCTGAGAGAGTTGCAACTTAGAAGTGGCACACATGCAACTATAAATAGACTTTTCTTCATAGGTCAAACAATCAAGTCTGTATCTACCAAGGTCCTGAAAGCTCTCCATCCACCAGCCCTGCAGTGTAATATCACCCATAAGTAAAGTCCTCATTTACTTTTTTGGTTACTTGTTGAGAGACGTTTCACATTTCTATATCCCAAATACTTTTATTTCCATTTTAAAACCAATTTCGACTCCCCCTTCTTCACTCTCCATGTCTAATTTGGTTTCAAATAGTTGAAAGTAAAAATAAGCTTAGGTAGCTAATGCAGTCAAATGAAATGGACCATGTAATAAACTGTATGTTAAATAAATTGCTTTGCTCACTGTGGTCAACACCAAATGGTGTAACCTGTGCAAAGAATTTCATGCATGAAGCTTTTGCTTGAAAACTGTCTGTAATTGTCTTAAAACAGCAAACTTTTACAGCCCTCCCAGGATGTCCACTCCCTCCCGGTGATGATTCTTCTAGTCTTAAAAACAAACTGTGGACAGAGGCTTTGGCATGTGATACTGGGCTACTCCTTCTTGAATCACTGCCACATATGCATATGGGATTGAACTGTCTTGCCCTCCACCTCATTGTTATCATCTAAGTAAATATTTAACTTTTTACAGCACCATTTTGAATACAAGCTAGAGAACTTCACAGATTTCAGGCTCCACACTGACCTGGCAGCCCAGGCGTTTGTGTTGATGTTGAAGGAGGCAATGGTTCCTCCAAAAAGAGGCGTGGTTTCAAAGAGCCACACCTTCATGTTGGCACAGGCGTCCCACTGGTGCTTACCATCCACAACCCCATTGTAGCCCAAGCCAGATAGTATACATACACCCTCCTGTAAGACAAAAGACACATTATTGTCATCATTTGCATGTGTTATATCACCCCACAAAGCACAAGAACCTGATAAACTGGGACTGCACCTATAAATGTGGGTGGATCAGGGTGTGTGAATGAAAAATGTTAACATATACATTTGAATGTGCAAAAAGGTTTGTAAAGGATGGTAGTTTCACTGTTTCTCTCATTGAAAGTGTTGAGCAAGGCACTGTGTATAAATGCAGTTTATAATATAACAGCTATATTTCAGGAACCAAGTGAGTAGCTGTTAGCTGTTTGCCGTCATGCACAAAGCTGAAGATCAAGAGTGGCTACTTACCGCTATAACCCAGCAGCTGACATATTTATACAAAATGACTTTCGCCCAAAGCAGAATAAACACACAGCGATACCAGAACGGCTGGGCCTGTGGAAAGGACATAGTTTTCCATTTTAGACAATGACAAAGACGTCCTGGTGCTTTGACTATGAGTACACAGTGATTACTTGTCATTCTCACCTCATACTCATCTGTTAAGTAGTAACTGTCTGGGTAATAGGGACTAAATATTGTATATATCACCAGGCAGACAAAACCCAGAGCAAACCTCTTCATAGCTGGTACAACACTGAAAGAAAAAGAAAGGAAAACATGAGGATGGGAGAGGAGAAGGTAATAATGTTAACTGCAGATGACACTGGACGGCTTGGCTTTTCATTTTTCATCTAATTTTTCTTTTCATCACTCAGAATTTTCTCGCTCTTTTACCTGTTTGGAGGCTTTCCAGGGCAGTCAGTGAGCTCCCCTGCCACCAGCCTCTGGTAGCTGCGCAGTGTAAACTGGGGCCCCACCAGGAAGCCTCCATAGAAGTAGGAGAAGCCGCACACCTCGAGCAGAGAGGGCACCGACGGCAGGGCAGCTGTCTTCTGCTCTGAACTCAGCTGCGACTGCAAAGCACGAGAGGGAAAAGACAATGAAAAATAAAAAGGAGAAAAAGAGTGACAGCAAGCAGGTATGACAGGAGGGAAGGAAGCAACAGAAATGGGAGAAGAGAAGGCATATGAAAAGGACACTGATGAGTTCAGGATTGAGCTAGTTACAAAAACATTTGACCAGAATCTACAATGACCACAAACTCAGTATGACTGCACTAAATACTAATTAATTGGCATTTAATTGCAGGCTGTAAACAGTGTACTGAGAAGGAACTCTTGGCCTTCATTTATATCAACCAGATGGAGATAACCATATAAAAAGACGGACTGAAAAGCAC
Organism: Seriola lalandi dorsalis; assembly: GCF_002814215.2. NCBI lineage: Eukaryota > Metazoa > Chordata > Actinopteri > Carangiformes > Carangidae > Seriola > Seriola lalandi. Next base: position 1,002,100 of record NW_019525378.1, on the reverse strand, counting down.
AGAATAATTACTGATTAAAATAAAAAATGAAATAAAGCAACAGAAGGAGCAATTAGCAGCTGTCACAGCTGTGTTAGCTGTACTAAAAAGAAAACAGACACTGCTCAAGCTCCTTAACAGACAAACCTTTTGTTATAAAATGAACTTCAACAGACTGGTAAAGTGAAGGCAGGGACACAAAAATGAATGACATGCACTTTAGTAGGGCTGAGGAAATATGATTATTTATACCAGGATGGCTCTAAGAGACCAGACTATGCCATTTATACTGGCCCAGCTATCTCTTTGACACCTTCGGTTGTATTCTGGCATTGTGTGTAATGTTACAAATGAGCAAGTCAGACTGTACTGTATCTGGTTACAGTTTCTCAGTTGAATTTGCATAAAACATTTACTGCATAACAATATATACTGACATCGCAATACATTATTGTATATATATTGTGATAGAGGATTTATCTTTACCACCCCCTCCCATGTTTGTGCACATTTTCTAGCATTTCTTTGCCCTTTGTTTTGTCCTGTTGTTTCCAGCTGTTCTAAATCATGTTGTCTTCTCCTCTCTAGGGCCTTTAGTAGGCAAATAGAGAACGCCTGAGCTGACTGACACTACATATAGAGGAGAGGGTGAGACCAGCTCCTCTCGGGCACAAAGCCCCTTTGATATGCAGTTATTTCAGGTTGCTAGTAAAAGCTGTCCCAGTCCTTCTTTTGAGCTTGTCTGGTGTGTCCAGCTACCTACTACTACTACCACTACTACTACTACGTATTATTTGCTTTGCAATAAAGCATGCAGCCTTGTGGCGTCTAATGTTGTGGTGTGTGTTTGAGTCAAAGTTAAGATAAGTCTGCTCCCACACACTGTACATTTATGGTAAATGTATTGAATTGAAGCTATGTTGGCATGGAAACATCTCTTTCATACATAACAGAATGAAAATAGAAGGGACAATAACTGGATCTAAAAGAGATAAAACAAAAAAAAAAACATTTCAAGACAGACATCATTAATATATTGACCAATGATCAAGCAGGCAAAAGCAAGAGAGAGAGATCAACCAACTCACTGGTTCCTTCCCGCCGTCATAGTAATCAAATGACAAACCTGTAATCAGAAAATGCAACTGGTGTCAGAGACTATGTTAGGGTGACTAATCCTTACATGATTATTTGAATGAAGACCTTAAAGCATGCAGAGGCCCTGTCAGTAGTTTATTGGTGTCTTAATCATTCACTAGAAAACAGAGGGGCATCACAACAACAATAGGAAGATATCAAATCAAACTCATAGGGAAAAAATGTCTACTTTTATCAAACAATTAAGTTCGTCAAGCAGAGCAGTGCAACGAGAGCTAGAGTCCACTCACCAACAAGTTTAAGCATGAGGACACAATGAGGCATAGTCCACTTGATGTCATACTCCTCTGTCGCTGTGTAGTAATATCCTGCCAGCAGGTATAACTGCGGGAAGATGAGGAGGGAAAAAATGAAAAATAAAAAACATCCAGGTAGCAAAGCTCAGCCTTATCAAATATGAGCAGCGGTAAAAGAAAACTTCATGGAGAAAAGAATGAAAACAGAGAATTGCTGTAACAATTCACAGGAAGTGATTTGTTTAAAAGGAACTCTAGAGTGGACACATTTTTCTGTTTAAAAACCTGGTTTCATTACCATCATTTTTGTGTCAAGTGTCGATGTACAAAGCAAGAGAATGCAAAAATAAATGCTACAACATTCCTACAGGAAGTATGTGACTACATCATAAGATTATCAGCCTTAGGTGTAAGTGGCTCTTTTGAATACACAGGTTAAACAGCATGTAGGCATTAACAAAGGATATTAAAAGGGAATCACAGACTGCAGATGCAGAAATCAGATATAAGGCTGCGCAGACAAACTGGCGGGCAGTACCCGAGCCACTGCGGTAAAAGTCTGGCAGTGCACAGTTGGGAGCTATCGCTATCAAGTAAGTCTGGGCACATGGAAAAGGAGAAAGAATATAGATAAACCGGGACACCTCACCATTTGAAAGGTAAAGCTGCTCAGGACAGTTGTTACTGTCCTCCCCATGAGCCTCAGCATCAGGAATTGGACAAGGATGCATACTGCGGAGTGATAAAGCTGAGAGCCTGGGTGAGAGACCGAAAGAAGGGGGGAGGGAGGGGGGAGGATGATGGTGAATGCAGTCATGTGTGACCTGTAGAACTGGACATGACAACCGCATTTTTCCTCCACAGTTCAGTATTGGCAGAGATGGAGAGATGATAACAAGGCACAGACATGATAAACATCTGACTTGAAATGAGCTCTCAAAAAGAGGGCTGGAAGAGAAAGTATTCCACAAGGAGAAAGATAAAGCAACAGACCTGCTGTAAAATCCAAGTGCAGCCACAACAGAATAAAGAACAGAGAAAAAAAAAAAATGTTAGCAGTTTGTATTTAGTTCAACATGCTACTCTCATCCATGAAGAAGTGCCATCCATTCATCATGCTAGCCTATCCAGAGATCTTACAATTGCTGTCACTATGGTGAAATAGAAATATGACTCTACTCTACTGTAGAGCTGAAACAATAAGTCTTTTTATTGATCATTCAACTGTCAGAAAATTAAACAGAAAATTCAAAAATGAGTGTCATGTTATAAGCAAAACCTCCAAAGATTCAGTGGTTGTGTTTTCATATAATATTTGCTGGTTAATTGATATTAAATTGAATTAGGGCTGCAACTAGTAATTATATTTACTATTGATTAACCTAGACAGTAATCAGCAGATGAATCAATTTCTTGTTTTGTCTATGAAATGTCAGATAATAGTGAAAATGGCTGTTATAATTTACCACAGCCCAAGGAGATCTTTTGAAAATTCTTGTTTTATTTAACCAACAGTCCAAAAGTGAAACATGTTCTGTGTTCAAACCTACTGATCTGTTGAAGGCTAACACATTTATTTCCTTGTCAATCTAGAAATCATTCAACAATAGTTGATGACTCATCCTCAAGCAAAGACTTGAGCTTGATCTTCAACTAGATATCCCTAAGCCATTATGTTCCAAACTTAATGGAGCAAAGGTGCTGTCTGTTTAAGTCCAGTGTCTCTTGTGTATGTTTCAACATTTCATTAAATGTATTTCAATGTTAAATTATATTTTGCTATTTCAGATATCTCAGATAACTAATGGTTTAAGTAGCATTTACAAATTTACTCTGCAGAAAAAAATGTGTTTGTGTTGTAGTTAAAATCAGTAAACATTTACTTATACATGTAATCTAATACATGTGTATATATTAACTAATGACATAATGTAAAGATCTAACATCTATCTCTTTTTTGTTATATTTCAGTTTCTTTTTTACATTGACTGTGTGACAAGTTTTGTTTTATTATATATTCCCCTTGATACCTTTGTTCATAGTTGTTAATGTGCAGATCTTTTCCTATGTATAATGAGTTCAAACGGACCCCAGGAAGACTAGTAACCACATCAGTGAAAGCTAATGGGGATTTTCTTAACAATAAACAGCACCTTAAATAAATGAGGTGTGGACTCAAGTCTTATGACTTGTACTCAAGTCAGTTGAATAATGAACCTGATGACTGACAAACTCTAACAGACAATGTAAATAGTGTGACCTTTAAATGTAAACATACCCTGTGGTGCTTCTGACCACTGTAACACTATGGAGTACGGCTTTTTTTTTTTTTCCTAATGAGCTGGTCTTGTTTAGTTTATCTCAAGCATACACACAGAAAAGAGAAGAGGAAAACAGCAATGCACCATCAAAGGCAGGGAAGAAGAAGACTGCTTGCAAATAAATTCTAAATTTAAAAATTGGCTAGCAAATGTTTTATGAAGAAAGAAATGCATCCAACACATTTGTTAGAACTCAAGGATACACAAAGCACACTCACTAACTTTAAAAAGAAAACTTCACAGGGCAGCTTTAAAGTAGGCCTGACACATATTTGAACAAACTTTAAAACTGTGGTCGGGTAAATTAACATAACTATACATAAATAATGGTATTATTATTATTATTATTTTTTTTTTTTTTTACAGCTGAATAATACTTTCTACCACAAACACATCACAAATCTTTCTCTTCGTCTCACCAAAGTTGAAAGCTGCTAGCGCCAGTCCAGAGAACGTGTGGAACAAGTGGATAACTGTGGCAGGCTGGTGGAAAAAGAACCGCCGGTACACCAGAGCACAGGGATACCCTGCAGGAGAGACACAGAGAAATACAGAGGAAAAAAAACTGTTAAAGTATGTGCTTTCATATCAGCCAAGTGAGCTACTGTTGACACTTCATCGTATTAATAACACTGACCTTGTGGTAGAAACACATGGCACACACACACATACCAACACATTAATACCACTGGTGCGCATGTGTGATGTGTGTTGGTGTAAATCTGGCATCTCAAGGAGAAAGATAACTGTCTGAAGTGGGACTAGAGAAAGAACAAACATTCACCAGTGATTATGGTAAAATGTCTTCTTACACAGGATCATCTAGTTCATTAGTTAAGATTCATATTTGCAGTAAAAACTCTGCAAAGTGAATGTGAATGTGACAGTAAAATGACAGACAGTCCACCATCTGAATCAGCTGTTTCTGATTGGATGAGAGGATCAAGGGTCTGCAACTTTGTCCTTTGAGAGACTAACAAAGAAAGATAATTAGTGGATATCAATCCAGGACTAGCATATTCACATGCACAGCAGCAGCTTGGATGCAGCTTAATATAAAAGGTTGTTGTATTAATTCATCTTTACTTGTAAAGTCACACTCAAGCTTCCATCTTCTTCTGCTGGTTTACTTTAGAGGAGAAGGCGAATGAACCATGAATTCATCTTAATAACAAGTATTGTTGGTGGAATCAAAGCCTGATACAGTTTATTCCTCTGTGCTATAGATCTCCATTGTTGTCCTAACACTAAAAACCCATCAATGATCAATGAGCCACACTATTGCACTGGGAGACAAGTTGCTTTATAATGATGAAAAGGGGCACTGAAGTTTATTTTGAGTCAACCCCACATACACTAGCCTGCTATAATAAATATTCCATAGCACATATTAATACTAGTGTATTAATATTTGGCTGAAAATGTGCAACTGTTGAGTAATGTTTTAAAGTAATTTTTTTAGTTCATGGGATTTGTGCACATTTAAAATATATATATATATATTTTAAAAACAACCATATCCTTTCAAAACTTTTGCAATCCATTAAATGAGGTGTAGGCTGCTGTGGGGCTTATCACTTCGATTAGCCACTTGGATGCAGAGAATTACAGGCTTCTTGTGAGACTGATCTGTGGCTGATGTGGTCTTTTTTTGGGGGGGGGTTATAGCTGCATTCAAATCCCACACAGTGCACAACAGCTGGCTGACCAAAGCCCAACGTTTGTCAAGCAATTTATAGCAGAGGAAAAGCTGACGAAACCTCTTGCGATTTAAGATTTCACTACAAGACAGTTACTGTGTGACTACAATATTATGCAAGATACACCAAGTAAGACTGAGACAAGGAGGATGCAACAGGCTGATAGAAGCGTTTCAGGCGACAAGACAACCAAGGTCTCATCTGAATGGCCATGTGCAATCTATTATTGTAGAGAAAAACAGACGTGTCCATGTGTCAGAGCAAAGTTCAGAGAGGACAGCGTGGAGGACACCCTCCCCCACCCCATCCACACACACACACACACACACCCCTGACATTCCCACCCTGCAGTCCTGAAAGAGCTAAATGTTACAGCCCACTGCAGACATTAACTTGAAGCAAACTTGTGCATCCTGAACGAAAAGTCACAGTAAACTATAATGTTTCCCCTCTACTCAAATGTGTAGTGGGCCCATATTTTGGCAGCCTGCGCTCATTCACCGTGTCAAAGCTTTTCCCTCCCCCAACAAAAACAACAACATTGTGGCTTTTATTTTCACCGACCTCAACAACAACACTGGTCTCATACAATCACGCTAATCCTACAGCCTACTAACAATTTCATCACACTGGAGGAGGCGGGGGTGTTTTGGTAGTCTGAATTGTAACTGCCTAGCTTACTTGACCTAGTTGTCTAGTTTGGTAGTCCAACAAATAGGACATTAATTTAAAAAAAATGGCAGACAGATACTGAAATTATTATACAGGACACCCGAGCCCAACTAAAAACTAGCCGAGTACCAGAACCTTCATGCCGGTTACTAGCCACACTTTACCCGCTGGTGGTGATAGTTTGCAGGAAACGTGAATATTAAGGGTGTTTCGGGGGAAGCCTGCTGACTAATTAATGAAGAGAAATCTTTAGCTGTCCTCAAACTAGCAGAGCAAAACAACTGGTTTTCAGCCTGTAGCTATATATCACAGTCGGTACCTGACTGAGCGTCATGTTAGCAGTGACAGTTACACACAGCAGTGAGAGCTGCCCGGTGCTCTAACCTGTCACCGGGGTGGGTGTCATTTCGGCTGGCTACCACAATAACGGATCCCGCGAGGCAAAACTCACCGATTAAAATAGATAAAATGAGCCGAACCGCTGGCTCCGGGGAACCTAAGGACTCCGACAGATTCTCCAGCAAGGGAGCCGCCATCTTTCTTGAGGGCGGAAACGTCCTTCCGTGGCGGTCCAGTGAACTCTTCTGACTCAGAGCGTACACACACACACACACACACACATACACATACACCGCTTTTTAAACTCCCACTACGGTTCAACCTCCAACCAAGTTTTAACTATGTTTCCCCACCTCCAACCCCTCCTCTCTTTGCCTTACCCGTCCGTCATTAACACGGTTTCATTGTTTTTCTTTAAACGTGTCACTAATGGTTGCACCTATAGGTTGACAGGCATCTGCAGCAACGCAACCAGACTTATGCAACGAAGTGCAGTAAAGCAGTCAACTAATGCATGTAAGTATGTGAACATAAACCCTCTATACTCAAAACAGACATGACATAATGGTGGAAGTTTGCCCCCATATGGTGACACGCAGAAATAACAACCCTAGTTGGCTGCAAAACTTTTAGACACGCGAAGCCCTCTAACAAAATATAAACTTTCGCTTTTTATTTCTTTTTTTTTGCTAAATGAGAATTAAATAAGCTGCTGTAGCTCTTTATCACCAAATTAAATAAAATACAAAATTAAGAAATAACGAGTTACCAAAAAAAAAGAAAAAAGAAACCAAGACAAAAAGAAACTTTATGCAGGGATATTATACAAATACATGTTTGGATTTACTTTATCTATTGTGGATGGGCACTTAAAAAAGTAATGTTTTGATGCAATCAGAGGACATTTATGGTTTGTATTTTCTTTTGCTCTTCCCGTATTCCAAGGTCATGCAGAGCTGACTTGATAGAGACATAAATAACGTGTATTATGTGATTTTATTTTAAACATTCTGTGTGGGCTTCTCTTTAAGAGAAGCCTGCTAGACAAATATCTAAAGAGCAAAAATTCCTAGAGACCGAATGAAACGCCGACAGTACAAGTACTTTATGTACATACCTTATTGTCATGGTGTCACGATGTGTCTAGCCCAAGGGCCGCTGACAATAAAAACAATATCAACAAAACAAAAAATGGTTTATATATTTGTGACAAACACAATTCTAACATCTTTAAAAATGTAACTTTATTTTATTTTTTTTACCGCAGTGCATGCAGGGAATACAAAACCTAGCTCAATATACTCCAATCAGAAGACTAGATACTCGGCCAGACAGTACAAAGGGGGCGGGAATTTTGTCATCTCAGCCAATGAAACACAGTCTCAGCCACAGATCACGCATGCAATTTATTTTAAATAGGGATACACCGATAAATATGTTAAAACTGTAGTTTTTGTGGATAGAATAGCAAATAAAGAAATTAATGTGAGTTTACAAGTTGAAATTTTTAGATTATAGATATCAAAACTGAAATTATACTTATGTTTATGGTCAAGTCACTGTGGCTGTGATTAATTCCTTCCAGATCAGTTTAGAATGAATTATTACATAATACCATTTAAGTACACAACATATCCTTTCTTTTCATTCATATTTTGTTGCAGGTCCAAAACCTAAACATCTTCAATTTACTATAATGTGGGACCAAGAATAGTAGTAAATTCTTACATTTGAGAAGCTGCAACTGTCAATTATTTTTGCCATTTTGGCTTGAAAATTATTTATTTTCTTATCAAAATAGTTTGCAATTATTTTTCTATTGATTGACTAATTGATCAATTGGCTAATTCAAGCAACTAATATGGTGTTGTGATTTACTTTTGTACCAAATGATGACAAAAGGATTAAAAACAACAAGACTGTTAGCTCAACATGAGCCACAAATTCAACCCTATATACCTAAACACAAATGCAAGAAACATCTTATAGCAAAGACTCTGAAGTTAAAGTTCCCCTGATGTGACCTTTCATAGGCAGCAAGTAGAGGCCATGTTTTCAGGTGATCATAAAAGCAGACATTTCACTGTGTTATAATGAAGTCTTTTACAATTGTAAACAACACATAAAATCTCCTCCATCTCCTCTCTGCTTCGACCAATCCCGTCACGGAGTCCGCGCAGCCTGATTAACATACAGACAAAACACACTGTAAGAAGCAGGTGACTGCGCTGCGCTCATTTCAGTTTCAGCCACTTCGTAGAGACTCATCTTGACACTGGCCTCAGTCACTGCAGGTGTCCCTCAAAAAGCCTTTTGTAGCTGTAACAACTGGCCAAAAATAACCTCACAGATTGTTTCAAACCCAGATTTGTCCCCACAACCATAGCAAGACATGTATGCAAACATGTACATGTCCTAACAGAAGTTGATCTGCAATAAAGCTATACCACTATATCCCCATATAGACTAGAATAGCTTGTAAGAACCTTTATGATATACCTTACCTGTTACCTTTTTGAGACTTATTTTGAAAGCAATATGTGAGGCTACATGGGAGAGTGGTCTCAGACTTTTGGCCACCACTGTATATAAACTAACCCTATACTGAGAGGTGTTCCTAATTTTTTGTCCATCCCATTTATAGGAATTAGACTTGACAAACTATTAGGAACACTTCTCAGTACATCCCAGTACACTTAAACATTACCACAATTACAGCCTCCACACTGACCATTAAAATAAACCCACACTTTTCAAACAGATTCAGCAAATACTGAACATTATAATTCTCAAGAAGGAGGATTTACTGAAACGCCTGTTCCATTATACTGCATTAGTTTCATCCAGGTTCACCTAATACATATATATGAATTCAAATTCAAAATCAAGGAGACTTACAAATGCTAAAACAAATCAGCCCTTTATTTAAAGTTTACCCAATATACAGCAACGCTTAATAAAATGCATTCCTTTGAACAGAATGGTAATGGGGTTAATGGGGCAGAAATAAGTGACTGCAGATTGCCTTAAAGGTCCACTGTGTAACAGTTACACAGTGGATCTAAATTTTAGATCATCCTTCTTCACATTTTCTATATGATATTCTGCAGCCAAATTTGTGCTTCTTGATAATAAAATGTGATAATTTGCATTTACTATTATTTGTTTCTGTGTGTGTTTGTTTTTTCCTCCCTGTGACACACAATAAAATGATTTGCATATTTTCCATAAATGATAACAATAGACTTTGATGCTATAAAAATTTGAGTCACATTGGACTATTTTAGATTTTTGTTTTGTTTTTTAATTCTTCTTTGAGTAAAAAGAGAATGAGGGCTTGGGGTTATTTTGATTTATATACTGGGGCTTAAATATATATATTTTTTCTGTGCTTATTAATAATAATAAAAAAACTAATGTGCAAATTGCTTTAATACTAGGTCTACATGTGTTATCGGACTCAGTTATTCTTTCCAACTGCATCTTAAAAATTGCCATTAGGAGCTTATGAGGTTTATCTTCACTGTTGATTTTTTTCACATGCATTCCTGTTTCAGCCGTCAGGGAGCAAACATATCTCTCAAGACACGTATTCACCACTATGCCAAAGTTTTAGGCATTTTAGATGTTTAGATTCTTCTCCATCACCCAGGCGTCTGAAGTATGTTGAAAGTTATTATTTATGGCATTATGTTTTTACTTTTAGAGCCTAAAACTTTTGCAAAGCACTGCATGTAAATGGACCAAGTGCTCAGGGTCATCTTGCTGAAATCCAAGGTTTTACATATATTTTGTCACATTTTCTAATTTAAATCTTTATTTCCATGAAGCTAAAGCTATTCTGATGACGTGATGCTATGTGGTATATATGACACCAAAACACATCTTATGTTTTAGCCTCGTACTTTTTTTCCCTCTGGGCCCCAATGTAACAGGTGCACTTGAATGCAGCATGACATTTTGCTCTTCCCCTTCCTCAAATGGGGAGATGCGTTTGCGGGCGTGCCGCCATAAACCAATGGAGCTGAGTGAGAGGAGGGGTTAAATTTTCCATGTTCATAAATACCCCTCGCTGCTTTCTCACGTCCGCTCTCTTGCCCCAGACGAAGTGCACAGTGGTGTATTGTCGGTACCGTTTTTAATTCTCAGCAAACACCTTCCCGAAAAAACCCGCAAACATGACCAGGAAATTCTTCGTCGGTGGAAACTGGAAGATGAACGGCGACAAGAAAAGCCTTGGGGAGCTCATCCATACCATGAACGGAGCCAAGGTGGACCCCAATGTCGGTATGTGGCTCTAGACAACCGCTACACAAAATCTCCCTGTGTGTGTTTAAATTTTCAGCCTGTAGTTTTCTGATTGGCATTATCACACTTTTAGTTGCTTTAGCCACGTTTCATTTCCTCGATGCCACATCCTGATTTCCATCCAGAGTGAAAAACGGCTCGGTCGTTCAATAAATCAATGACACAATTAGCATCACAGACCATCTCCTACATTTGATGCCCTAATAAAGTTACATTCACTGTGAGCTTTTCAACCGAGCTAACACAAACCTACAGGCAGAAAAGAGATGTGTGAATACAGATGAGGGACGCTCAGATGGGATTTTCAGTAATGTCGGTGGTGGGTGTGCGTTTGCAGCTGCACGTAGTCCAGCAGCCAGCCCTGCCTCTGCTGTGAGAGGGCAGGGTGCATTCAAGTGCACACTGATAAAACAGTAGTCTATTGTGAGCTTCTTTTGCGAGTTATTTTTAATGTGACCTGTTGAGACAGTCTGTTGCTGAAGAGCAGGGCGAGAAAAAACATCACGGCCACGGGGGTATTAGTCAGAATTGTTCATGTGTGGTAATCCAGCCTACAATTTACGCAACGCGTCCTGAACGCAACAGTAGACATTTGGCCTGTTGCTGTCTGCTTCCTGCTGGCTGGAGACAAACTATACACAAGATGCCGCCGCTGTTGCTGCTGTTTTAAGACGCTACTGTATTTGTTCAGTGCGTGATACTCTGATCACACAGCGGGGAGACGCTGCGTGTGTCTCGGCCTGTTTCCGCTGTCGACAGGCCAGTTGTGCTTCTCCTGCAAACTGGAGTTATGTAACTGTAATGTTGTGTATGTCTCTCACAGGCCTGATCTGCACAGGAGCAAACTGTCATTCTGTTCAGCCTCTCCTTGGACCTTGCTCCATTAATGAGTCGCCCCCCCTTACAGAGCCAGGCTGAAACCCAAGCACCGTTTTCCCATTGGCCTCTCTACTGAGCTTTAAAGTCAAAGTTCAGCTGGTTCCTCTCTCAGGCTGATTTTCTTCACATGAAGGATATCTAAACTCTTTTATTTGACCTTTTGAACTCCGGCTCATGACTTTTCCTTGACTTCTGCAGAATGCAGCCATGTGTGCGACCTTTTGGAGGCTGAACTCAGACCTTTAATGTAGAGAGGTCTGAGTACAGTGACAGTGGAGAAATGACCTTTACTCTAACCAATGATAAGGAGAGGTGTTTAATATAGACTCCTGTAACCCCAAAGATATAGTTACATTGTGAATGTCAGTGTCTGAGCTTTACTGTACTTTGCTTGACTCATGCAGACTGTCCTGCTGTTGACTTTTGTAAAATGGGCAAACATGGTTTAGTGAGTTAATATTATTTTTTTCAGTGGGGCAGTACAAATCTGGTGCTTGTGTTTGATTTCAGTGCTGCTGCAACAAGTCTTACTGATGTGAAGAATCCAAAACACTTATAACTAACTTAACTTAACTGTTGCACATTGGTGTAAATCAGTTTGAAATGAATGGCAGTAAGGCTACGTCACTGAAGTGATACAATTATTTGAAATGAAGAACAAATGCGTATTAATATAAGCCATCTCACCTGCATTATAAATGACAGTTTCTCTGAATTTATTTTATACGTCCAATTAATATCTTCTGATGTACCAAAAGTAGATTTCAAATTATCACACCATTAACTTTAAGGAAGCTGGTCAAAAATGTATTTTTATAAAATGTAACCTAAGCCTGGTTTTGTTCTGTCGTAACAGAGGTGGTGTGCGGCGCTCCAGCAATCTACCTGGACTTTGCCAGGTCCAAGCTGGATGCCAAGTTCGGTGTGGCTGCTCAGAACTGCTACAAAGTTGCCAAGGGTGCCTTCACTGGGGAGATCAGGTACGTGTTGCCTCCATCAGAGGAAAATGACAAAGGTTTGATAGATAGTGAGCAAATAAACATGAATACATGAAAACAACTTAATCATGCAGATGGCTGAAATGCAGAGAAATAGCTCCATGGTCACTTGAAAAATCCTCTTCTTCAGTCGGATCACAAATACAAAATCTTTTTTTTTTTTAAATGGAGCAGATTTGATCATTTTTGTAATTATTCTATGAATATTATTTGTTTCAGCCCTGCGATGATCAAAGACTGTGGTGTGCACTGGGTGATCCTGGGCCACTCTGAGAGGCGCCACGTCTTCGGAGAGAGCGATGAGGTAATCCTGGGAGGTTTTCATCCCATAGCTTTATCACTGTCTGTAGTGACACTGAAAGGTAAGGCATCCTTTTTAATGAGTAAGATGGACAGAAAAAAAACAAACATCACTGCATTTTGTGTTGTGGCAGCTCATTGGCCAGAAGACAGCCCACGCTCTGGAGAATGGTCTCGGTGTGATCGCCTGCATCGGCGAGAAGCTGGACGAGAGAGAGGGCGGCATCACAGAGAAGGTCGTCTTTGCTCAGACCAAGGTCATCGCAGGTACGCGGCTCCACACAATCCCATTGTAGAGGTTTATATGCTCAGCCTAAATATTTCAACACATATTTCAGAGGGAGGTTTGTGCGAGTTAGAGAGTGGAAAACAGAAAAACTTGCGAAATACAAATTCAAGTCTTATCACACGTCTCTTTCACAGACAATGTAAAGGACTGGAGCAAGGTCGTGCTTGCTTATGAGCCTGTGTGGGCCATTGGCACCGGCAAGACTGCCTCCCCACAGCAGGTAAATATTAGAAACCACTGAATATTTCCTGATTTTATGATTACTACAGTCTCTTACATAACCCATCATAATGCGTCTGGTTCTTGTGACATCTCAGGCTCAGGAGGTTCATGACAAACTGAGGGGATGGCTGAAGACCCATGTATCTGAGGCTGTTGCCAGTTCTGTGAGGATCATCTACGGAGGTCAGTCACTGTGACGAGAGGAAAAAAATAATAATCATATTCTTGTTTTGGTTTCCCACGTCCGTCTCTTCTCATGGGTCTGCGCTCTTCTTCTTCTTCTTCTTCTCAGGTTCTGTGACCGGTGGTACCTGCAAAGAACTTGCCTCCCAGAAGGACGTTGACGGTTTCCTCGTTGGTGGAGCCTCCCTCAAGCCAGAGTTTATCGAGATCATCAACGCCAAGTTATAAAAAAAGAAAATTTAAAAAAACCCACGCAGCTGCAATGTCACCACGTCCAGATTAGAGGCCAGCTCCATTCAGATGATCCAGTTCCACCATCCCTCACTCTCAGCACTTAGCCATCTTCCCCTTTTTATTCAAAGTATTTTGTGTAATGATGTCATTCCCTCCTTTTCCTTTATCTTTTTTGGGTATATTTTGTCTTAAAGAAAAGGGACAGGTTGACACATGCACTGTCCTGCACTGAAAAGAGTTAAATCCACTGAGAAAAGTCTGTGTGCATACTAACTTCCACACCAAGTGCTCAAGCTGTAAAGACTGACAGTTACACCTTGAGGTGGACAAGCAGTCCACGCCTTTACTTGAATAGTTTACCAACTTCTTTGTGTAAACGGTGTCACAGCTCTTGTCAATCAGATTTATTTGTCTTTTTAATATTGGTGTCTCTTTTGTGTAATTATGATGTTCTTCTGTGGCTTTTACCTCCCTGTAGACGTGCATGATCCGCTCTCTCTCATTGGCTGTTTCGCCAAGAGGGAGGTGTCCATTACATGTAATCCATATTGTGTCATGGCCGATGGGTTTAAGGGTGGGATGGCTGTAAGGAAACATTATAATAAACGGTTTAGAGACTGTTTCAGTGTGTTGTTGTCTCTTGTTTTTCTTTTGCCCCGATGTCATCTATCCTATGACTTTCCCATGAAACCCTGAAATTACATTTTATATGACACATGCTTGAATATACCAGTCGGATTCATAACCTGCTCTTCAGGCTGCTGTGTATTCCCACACACACACACAACAGTAATCCCAGTGGTATTCTCAGGATGGCAGAGAGAGAGTATCTCATTACAAGAGTGGACTCCTGTTAAGACAATGCCATGCAGAGAAGCATTTCGCTGCTATTTTTATCCCGGCGCTGAACCAGAACAGACACGAAGCAGTCAAAGATTCATGTATTGGGCAAATTATATGCCCCTGTACAGACACAGGTAAAGTCCATCAGACTGTAAAATAAAATCCAAAGCTCACTGAGAATTTTAATCACCACATCTCGTGCTTTGTTCCCACTTCAGGTCTCTTATTAAGTCTAAATGCAGCGTGAAGAGCACTTGCCGTCCAGCTGCTTAATAGTTCTCTCTCCCTCGCACGACACTTCCACTTTACTGGACTCGCTGCACAAGCCAGGAAGCAAATCCACATCGCTCTGAAGTCACTTCTTACATATCAATGTCAAGACAAGGGCAAGAGTGGTTTTTTTTTTTATTAAAAAAACAACTTTTCCTCTTAACAGTTTCAGTATTCAGTAGAATAAAAACAAACACACACACACACACACACACATATATATATATATATATATATATGCATTTACATATGCATATAGTAACAGCATTAATCAGTTATGCAACACCAGGATTTTCAGGCAGAGTGGGCTAAAAGGTCAGAGGACAAGAAAGGCTTGTCCACTCCTATTGAGCTTCCTTACTTCCTTACTCGTAACAATCCACTACTCCTGCTGAGGAATATTATTCTGTCCCTGGTTTGCTCTCTACAGGGAAAGACAAGGGCTCAAGATTAAGAAAAATGCATGAGTCACCCTTAGGCCTTCACCATTGCAGCTATTAGTAGTGCTTTTCATCCAATTAATAAAAGCGTTGATAAAGCTTATAATGTTGTAGTTTTTGTATGGTCAACAAGTACTGCGTTGATGTACTGTACTGCAGACTGCATTATACACTCAGCGGCCACTTCATTAGGTTCACCTCTGGATATTCACCATCACTATGACCTCAGTGCGAAAGTAAATTAACTTTATGACAGTGTTAAAAAAACATCATTAACATCTTGGTTGTTTCTGATTACATGAGACTGTACAGTTGTATAAAGTGGCCACTGAGTCCGCCTCCCTCTGCAGCCTGGAGAAGATCTGGGCTCTGACCTTTGCCCCCCGGTCCTGCAGGGGGCGGTAGTTCCCCACATTGAACACTTTGCGTGGCTCGGTCTCATGTCCGTGTTTACAAGCGAAGCGTGACGTTCAGGGACTCGCACTAATACGCCTCCAAGCGCAACTAAAAGCTGTTCATTTCCTGTAAAAATGTGCAAAATGCTGTCACTGAAGGCTTTTCTCAGCGAGAGGCTGACGGCGGCAGCGGAGGAGATATTTGGAGCTGTTGAAAAGACAATAGCCGAGTACAAAGAGGAGATCTGTCGCTCCAAAGATTTAGAAATCAGTCGTCTCAGGATGCAGCTGAAGCTCCTCAAGTCAGGTTGGTTTGAATCTCACTGCAGCCAAACCTCATTCACTTTTACATTCATTCTTAGTTCAATGACACGACTGTGATTTTGCTCTGTGTGTCTTTTTCCTCAGACCCTCGGGCAGATAGATGTCTTGGAGCCCAGCTGCAGCAGCACACCCATCACCACCACCATCACCATCCTCCTCCTCCTCCTCCTCATCATCAGCAGCACCACCAGTCAGTCCCTGCTGTGGAGGCTCCCGAGTCCCAGCACTGTGAGGAGGATGAGGGCAGCAGCATGGAGCAGGAGCACCCGGAGCCCTCACAGATCAAGAAGGAGCAGCAGAAGAGCCACAGGGATTTCTGGATGGGTCACGACGCGGAGCAACTGGACAGCCTTGAGTCAGACATCAAAGACTTCATCTCATCTCCTGCAAGTCTTAAAACCAGTCTGCAGGACACCACGTTACCCTTCCACCCCTTCCACAACAACAACAGCAACAGCAGCAGCGAGGACAGTAAAGAAAAACCCTACAGCTGCTCTGTTTGCGAGAAGCGTTTCAGTAACTGCTCCCACCTCGCAGCTCACATCAGGACACACACGGGGGAGAGGCCATACAGATGTGAAATATGCAGAAAGACTTTTATCACAACGAGCGCTCTGAACAGACACCAGACCATCCACACCGAGGGGAAACACTTTGTGTGTAATTACTGTGGTAAATCCTTTAAATGGATGGAGTCTCTTGGCAGACACATGCGAAGTGTTCACAAGAGGGAAAATATGCCTGTATGACACTCTGCAGCTGGACATTGAAAACACACTCGTCCAATAGATTAGATATGTTGTTATTATGTATTAGTCATCTATGATTTAATTATATAAAATAGGTGCAAACAAAGAATGTAATGTCTGTTTTCTATCATTAGTTGTGAATTATGTTGTTAAATGTGCATGGACCTGATGAAGCCTTGTGTACAAAAACACTAGCTGCAGTAACTTATGTGTAAATAAACTGTCGGAGTACCCTAAAGTTTTTTTTTTTTTTTTGTAAGAAAACAAAACAAATTACGGCCAATTTATTCTTACAGAATAAAGTCCAAATACTCAAAGTACTCTGGTATGGTTCAATGTTTTCTGCTTTCTGAAGCATAACATTAGAAAAGGGAGGCTGCACTGTGCTCCAGTAGGTGGCAGTAACAGCATTTCATTCATAATTTCTACAACATCTAGACTATTTGTTAGTGTTCAGGCCCTAGTGTCTAATGTAGTGAGTGTGTGCTTCCTCTCTGGGAGCTGCAGTAATCTCAGCCTGTAGTCTCTTTTTCACAATAAGAAAACATTAAAAAAGATGAAGATGGTATGATCGACACACGCAGTATATTTCCTTCACCTAAATAGTTATAAGAATAGTATAACGACCAGATTAAATGGATCCATGAAAGGGAGATATCCAGGATACAACCACAGACCATTTAAAATTAAAATTTTACTTTGGATTCAAATATTTAAATGCTATGGGGATTTTTCTCCAATCTTTCCCATGTGAGAAGTTTCTGTCTACTGTAAGTGAGGACATAACTGTGAAGAGAAGTAACCTCTCTTTCCCTTCTTTTTATTTACTCACAAATTGCATTTTGTTTTGGAAAAATAATCTCACTTAACGTTGTCTGACGGTATCATATATAGTTTCCTGTATCAGCTTCTTCCAGCGCTTCATCGGTTCCAAACTTTCATGGAAACTATCCGATTTCTACACTGAAATATTAAAATCCAAAACTCCATGTTTTTCAAATGGAAACATTCTAGTTGTCTGGTGCATTAAAAAAAAAAAAAAAACTCAATTCCATAAAAATTCTGCTTGACATACTGTAATAGATGTCTTTGGAAACTTCACCACTAGAATCTTAAATAAAGTCCTGTGGGTTTGAACTATATTTAACTTCACAGCTTGAGTTTGTAATGACTGATCCATTGGTGGGTCAGTGGCATTTAGAGACTCTAAACCGCATAGTGGTATTTAAGGAATAAATTGGCTAAAAGGACCACATGGACCACAGCACATTTTCAAATAAAATTATACTCAAAGGGGCTGTAAGGCCACATTTTTATGATTTACATTTGACAAATCAGTTTTTTATTGTCTTCTTTCTTTCTTTTTTAAAAATGTTTTTGTAGTAGACATTTTGACTTGTTTCAGTAGGAAAAACAAAAGTGTGAGTGATAACATTAACAAGTGTCCCATACGTCCTGGCGGTGTGACAGTGAGCCAGCATGAGAAACAGCAGAATAACTTGCCTGTGTGTCTAACCAGCACCATTAGGAGTGGAAGATAAGGGTGTATGAGTGAGATAGAGAGGGAAGGTTGAAGAAGCGATGAGCCAAAAACACAACTCGTTTTAATTAGTATGGATTCATTTTAACTTGGTAGCTACTGGAAAGTGGGTTGGTGGCAAACTGTTTGTCCTGGCTGAGTGTCCGTGTAGCAACGTCCAAACTCACAGGCAAATATGCCTCAAACTGGGAATCTAATTCTTTTTTTTTTTCCTAAAATTTATGGTTTTTGGCTGAAGTTTACAAAGCATAGCCAAAAGTATGTGGACACTCCTGGGACTAGAAGACATTTTGATGTGTCTTGGTAGCAAAAGCACAGGTGTAAATAATAAAATGAATGATGGCTGGATTACATTCAGCTGCTTCAGTTTCAGTGTCCTGGTGGTGTGCGTGCAGACTCACTGTCACACTGTCACGGCTTACTGGGTCACTTGAATACAACAGAGTTATTGTTAATATTAAAATATTAAATAGTAACACCTGTGGCTTTCCTACCATGACAAGTCAAAACATCTGCTGTGAAAAAAGGATTATTAATATAGTACACAATATGTGATGATGATATTTTTGACAATAGTGTGTTTCCAACTTCATGGAAACAATTTGGGAAAACCTCTTCTTGTGTCAGCATGAAAATGGTTTTTCAAGTTTGTTGTGGAAGAGCTTCACAAAAACCCTGGTCTAAACTCCGTCCAACACCTTTGGGATGAACTGGAAAACCGACTGTGAGCCAGGTCGCAGCGGCCGATCTCACTCATGCTCTTGGGTGTGAATGGGAACAGACCCCGGCAGCCTGCTTCTGAAATCTTGTGGAAAATGACAAGACTGGAAGCTGCTGTAGCAGCAGATTAATGCTCGTGATTTTCAACAAACATATGAGCTCAGGTGTCCACACACTTTTGGACTTACAGTGTGTTTGGCATCAACTTAAGATGTGCCTTTGGTTCAGCGAGGAAACACATACTCAGTCCTCCTCATTCCCCAGAGAGGGATTAGACAGGGCTTCCTGCTGCCCCTTCTATATATTATGAATCTATCATTGTATTCAGGGGTGAAACTGGGATTTGTAGTACATGGGAGCTGTGAGTGTAGCGTTGACTGTTTATGTTATAAATACTACATACAAATCTTCAATGAGCATGTTTTGAGGTTAAACTAAAAGCATTTACTTTGGTTCCTGATAACCACAGGGGTAAATCTAGAGCCTCGCCTCCCACAAAGCTGTAGAACATCTTGTTGAACTGGATTATTATTTCAGGCTACACTCACTCACTGGAGAGAGATTTTTTTTTTGAGAGCACTCATGTACATACAGGTGCTCTGTGCAGTAAACCACTTGTGACAAGTGTGCGGAGTAGACAATTAAAATGATGACACAATATCTCTTTGACATTGAAAATGTGGATTAGAATAAAGCTGAATTATGTGCTGGGGCTCAGCTCCAAATCATGTGTGTAAACTGAAGTACGAGAGTGGTGCTCTGACCAGATCTGTCTTAACTCGAATATACTGTACAAAGAAGGTTTATAGAGAGAGGTTATAATATAATGTAATTTCACCACCCACTCTGTTGTTTGGTTCGTTTTTGAGAAGGTTTCCAAATCTCCAAAAGAGCAATGTGCTTCCCATTAACTCAGCGGCCAAAGGGCTCCTTCACTCTTTGTTCCCATTAAATGGGTACACAATGTTTCAGGTATCTGTGGAAACAAAAATTACAAATATTTTTTTTGTTGGAACATAGCCTGGCATTATTTGAAAAAAAGCAAAGATGGCTTGAATTTGAGGTTTCCTTTTTCATTTTGTTTGGTAGGTCACATTTTATAAAGATGGAAAAAATAAAGAATAAATAAAAAGAATAATAAAGAATATTGTTTTGTGCAAATTATAAACTTTTTAAACCAGTTTTTAAAAGAAAAACATTTCATCATTCATGCCAACACACCTGACTGGTAACACCAGGCCTGTGTGACTGATTGATTTTATTATCCTGTATGTCATAATAATATAATAGTTATATATATAATACTAATTTAAAATCTTGACTTCACTGCACTAGACAGTATATGAATAGAATAGTGCTCATTTAGACCGACTGTGAATGAATTTATCAGAATAAAAATCCCTCTTTTCTTTATTGGTGCTGCCATCACCCTCAACATGAATCCAGTGGTAAACCATGACATAAATACTATTTCATGTCCAGCTCCTACCATCTGCAATAACAACGCGCTCTTTCCACCACATTCAAGTCCAACGTTGTGTTTGATTCAACAGAAGCTTTACCACAATGAATCATCTTCACAGTGATGAGTGAGTTTTTAATCCTTCTCTTTGTCTGACAAGACAAAGCGTATGGCATTTGCTAGATGTTGGGGAGGGGAAACACCTTGGACAGATGTTACTATGTTGGAAAGACTATCCTCGCTCAGCTTACTTTGTACCTCTGACACCCATCAAAGACAAGAATAACTTGTAGGGGCAAATAGTGGAGGAGACATAGGGCGAGTGAATTTAAAATGGGATCTTTCACACAGTGTGAAACAGAGACCATGACCTCTTCTCCAACTGTACTCATCACCTCCTTTTGTCAAACAGCTGCTGTATGAAGGTAAATAGGTGGACAGGCTCCTCATGGACCTGCTCTTTTCACCCCACACCTCCGCTGGTTTCCATTTATTAATCAAATCATGGTCTGTTTTAAAATATTGGATACCAGGTAATGCGATGTTACTGGAGTCAAGAGTGAAATCTCTCCATCTTCAGTCCTCACCGGACCAGTTTCAATCATCCTAGCTGCTGAGCTGCTGTGGATGCTGGTAAACTGCCGGCAGCAAGCTGCACCTACCCTGGTGTGTAGTGGAAGGAGGCAAAACGCTCTCATCCGTCTCTGGCTCTGGTCACCCACATGTCGTCTACAACCTCTTAAAGATGCTCAGCAGTGCCTCAAGATGATCCTCTGGGATCCTGTTCTCCAGGCTGGAATGGAGTGAGCAAGAGGTCAGAAGAGATTGATTGTCTGGGTGAGGGGAGGTGAAAGAGGCAAGAGACTCTGTTCTCAGTCGGCACTTGTGCCACTTTGCTGTTTGTCTGCTGCTGCTGCTGCTGCTGCTGCTGCTGTGGGCTTGGATGGCACTCCTGCAGATGAATGAGATGTTGGGGATTTGCTAAAGTTTCATTGACCAGGGTAAGTATCCCTTCGTGCAGGTTTCAGCATCACTATGAAGATACTCTAGCTCTACTTCAGGACTATGAGTGGCATTGGAAAATCATTCTGCATCTAATTAAATTAAACAAACAGAGGAGCTCCAGGGTAAGACTGCAACAGCAAACCTGGAGTTGATGATCTGAAGCCCTGGTAGAAGAGTGGCAGTTAGTGTGTGAGCAGGAAATAAAATGGACCACAAGACAAGCAGAGCAGCAGCCACGGGGGCACTGGGCAGGTGCAATAAAGGGTTAAGTGGTGGTCCCAGGGCACAAACTTTATGAGGTATGACAGCTCCAGTGGGATGAGAGAGACGGCCGTGGAGCAGATGCAGCAGCTCCAAGACGCAAAAAAGTGTGTTAAAACTGTCTGTCACTGGCAAAACCGAGCTTGAATGAAAAGGAAAAGTATAGAGAAGATATTTTGCTGGAGGGAGCAATGGGACGGGGACCAAACCAAATTAGTCTCTGCGCTGTGCTCAAACTCAAACATAATATATATGACAGCGTAGCTTGACATAGTCTGCGGCACCATTTGGAAGTCAGCGCGTCACATTTTAACTTTCTGCCCGAACGTGTCTCTGTGAATGTTTTCCTTGATTAATGACACAGGGGAAAGTTAGAGCTTCCAAAGCGCTATTGTTGTTACAGTGATACACACGTGACTTTACGTACGCATTGTTCTGCTACACACTCATCAGCAGCTGCAAAAGGCACACAACAATAACCAGACACACAGTATGCACCAGCATGCCAAGTACACTTATTTGAGTGTTGAAGTGAAGGAATACATTTCATTTGGGGAACGTGTTTATTAGACTTACATGACTCTTCTTCCATTGTAATTAAGTGAGCTAATTGAAACCCTTACATTGAAGATAAAAGTGGTCCCTGATTAGATGAGAGTGTGACTTTAATCATCATTTAATAAAAGAAGGGTGTTGATCTGTGGCTTTGTTTGTTTAATCTACTTAAATTGTTAACACATGTGGGACCGAAAGTGCTGGCAAATTGTTCTTTGTAGGATTTTCAGTCTTGCTGCTGCCTAGACTGGGGCCTGCTATTAATGACAGTGTAGTTAAATTCATAAACCACAGAGATATGCTCAGAAACTCTGTGATTTAAACGTTACCTGACACTTGGCATCAATCTAATGCACCAAACTCCTCGTATCTGCTACTAGAAAGTAGGTCAATATGAAAGAATAAGAATTATTTGCAGTTATTTGTCCTAGATTTGAAAACAACAGCTGCTGATAATAACCTTTATTTTGCATCTAAAACATCAAAAGTTCACCAAAACAGCTGAAGGGGCTGTAGTAATAAAACCAGGTCTATATAAAATGTGGTGTTCATATTAATGTCTTTCATCTTTCATCCACACCTTTCACAACGTCCTCACCCACCGTGAGAAAAGGACTGATGAAGTGCTAAGAATATCGCCCAGATGTGATGTCACCAGAGGGGAAAATCAGATTTGTCCTGCTGGAAGATACTTTACATTATGTTGAC
Organism: Seriola lalandi dorsalis; assembly: GCF_002814215.2. NCBI lineage: Eukaryota > Metazoa > Chordata > Actinopteri > Carangiformes > Carangidae > Seriola > Seriola lalandi. The sequence goes on along the minus strand of NW_019525378.1, from coordinate 979,010 downwards.
ATACTTACTCAAGGTGACTTTTAATGACACCCAACCTACATAGCAACTCATAGCAAGCATGCCCTGTACGGTATGTATTCTATACACTGTAGCACGCCTCACACCCAGTATCACTATCGTGTCTGTGATGGTTCTCACAGATGAGGCTATCAATCAATGTCACATCAGTATGAAGATTTTTTTTTTATTGCATAAAAGAAAAAGGATGCAGACTTTAGACATTAAGGACAATCTTGTAAGGCAATATAAATGGTCAGAGTGCGTCACTGTAATGAAAATTTAAGGCTGCAAGAAAGTTTGTTAACCCAAGTCCTACACGTCCCCAAGCCTGCGAGGCGGCAGTGGTTCTGTCTTTGAACGTGAAGGCAGTATTCACTGATCCGTATCCGTTTGAAGGAGATTCCTCCAGCCGGACACGGTGAGAACACACACACACACACACACACACACACACACACACACACACACACAGCCCTGAGCCTTCAGCAGCGTCCGTAAATCACACTCTCACAGCTCCTCCTCTCCCGCTCTCCTTTTCATTTCTCTCTTTTATACATATTTTTTTTCCTTTTCTTTTCTTTTCATTTTTACAGTGCAGTAAAGGAATGCTCGCTCTACAGGGTGGCTGGTGTTCACTGGAGCAACTCAACTCCCGTATCTCACACTCATCCCATGTGTCTCCTATTAGCTACACTCACCAAAAAGAAAGAAAGAAAGGAGTCAGAGAGAGAGGGAGTGAGAGAGCGAGAGAGTGAGGGGGGAGGGGGAGGAGAGTGAGGAATTTGATATGCTTTGTGCATGAGTGACTTGTATAAAACAAAGACAGGGCAAATAGTCTGAATGTATGTAAGGGGGGGGGTTGTGCACATATGAATACACAAGAGACTAGCAAAAAAAGATTATAATTTATTTCCAGATTTTTTTGCCTTCATTTGCATCTTGTTTCACAAGTTAAATCGAAAATAAAAAATAAAAATAAAAACTGCCTGCCATACCATGAAAATGTAAAAAAATAATACAAATAATATGTACTGTATATATAATTATATCATTATCAACAAACAGACAACATTAATCATAATAACAATACTATTGATCATAAACATAACATAACACTAAATTGCTGGTCTCATGCATATAGAACACCCCTCAGATACAAAAGAGGGGGTGATTACTAAAAATAGAACCAAAAGTTCCACCAGTTCGGATTTAAGCGCCTAGCTACATGCAATGACATAAAAGAGACTCATGTACACATTCCTTCTGGTAAAAGTATTTTACACATACTGTACTTCACTATAGCCGCCCCCATCTAATATACTGTACAGAGCACGATACAAAACAGGACTGGAGTTCAAGAACATTATGCAGGGAAGCGCTGGAGTCTGGATCTTCACCGTGGTGCAGTTAGCAGGGACTGTGTGTAACATTTTCACATCCTCCTCCCTCCCTCCTTTTTTTTTTTTTTTTTTTTTTAATCCTTCAAAAAAATCTTCTTGTTTTCTTCAGTGAATTCCCTGTCCTTTAGTCCAGCTTTTGTTTTGAGTCTTTGTTCCTTCAGTGCTTTTGCTTTGCTTTATTTGTTTAAGTTTGCACACACATTCTCCCTCGGTTGTCTCCATGCTGCTCTTCGTTGTGCCCCCCCCCTCACAGGGTCTTGTCACTCTCTTTCTTCAGGTGACTAAAAGGTCAAAGGAGAAGCCATGTTAGAGGGCGGGATTCAATTACAGTACAGAATTACATGTTAATGCTTTCATTCCCGGAATAACATCTGTTATGTAACATATACGTTGATACATTTTAAAAGCGTTATTTGACTCCATAGTTTGTATTTTATAGGATTCAAATAGGAAACACTTCCTGAGCTACACAGCCGAGCTACCTGTCATAGCTGAGATGCAAAAGGATTTTGATCAACAAATCAAATCTGTTAAATGTCAGTATCACTAACCTACATTCCTGTCCTAGCTCACTGATATTTACTTGCAGGGATTGGTACTTAGTTTATTGGAAAAAGCTCCAAAGACACAACACATCCCTTAGATTAGAACAGTCAGTCAGATGCAGTCACCGAACATGTCGATACCCAGGCTGTTTGTCGGGTTTGGTTATTTTCCAATGTGATTTTATTGAGAAAAATCTCTCTTTCTTTGCAAATCAGTTGTTGCGAGCAGATTTTTCCCGTGAACTACATTAACATGGTTACACAGAACATATAGCTTTGGGTCTCAGGTCATGTTTGGGGACCAGGTTCAGCCAGGTGAGACCTTTAAGACACTGGGTTGAGTTCTCAGTTTTGGGGCCACACCAACAGTGTCCAGAACATTAGCGATTAATCAATTGTTCAAGTTTTTAGTAAAAATGTAATTTACTGTACACAACATTTTCTGCTTCCACCTTCTCAAATGTGATGATTTACTGCTTTTTTTTTTTCATTGCGTGTTGAGACCTTGGGACTTGGGAAGCTGTGACGGGCATTCTTCACTATTTTCTCACATTTCATCGACAGTTAATTGAAAAAACTGTCAACTGATGAAACCAACAACTGTTGTCTCACACAACACATTCAATCTCTTCTGCACTAACGCTGGCATTTACACTGGACACACACACAAAGCCTCCTTACCTGTAATACTCGTCCTGGGTGAGGGAGTGGTGGTGGTGGTGATGGATCCACTGTTGTTCCAGGGCCAGTCTCTGGATCTGCAGCTCTGCGCTCTGGGCCTGCTGCATGGCCTGGAGCTGGTGGGCTGCTGACATGGGACCAGTGAGAGAGGACGGCTGGGGCAGGTCACGGAAAGGAGCACCTGTCAACAAAACGGGGTGGAAGAGAGGAGGCGCATGCAGGGACACAAAAGGAAACGGAAGAAAGAAAGGAAGAAAGAAAGAGCACCATGGTCAATCATCATTATCATATTAAAAACGTATCTTCAAAATCTTTCTGCACTGTGGAGTTTTTAGAGAAAAAAACTGAACGAGTACATGGACGAGGAGCCTTCTCCTCACCGAACAGCTGTTGGCGGAGCACCTCGCTGTCAGTGAGGGGGTGAGCCAGGATGGGAGTGCCTAGTGTGGCTCCTGGGTATGGGAGGCGTGCCAAAGGAGACCCCGACGCCAACGGGTCCATCAGGGGGTGAACCCCGCCCGCCGCTGGATGCCAATGATGTAATAGGAAATACAGGAGAAATTTAATATGAGTCAAAGCATCAGCGTGAGTTCAAAACAAATGATGACAGACATAGAGAGACATTGTCGTTTCATTCTAGTCACATCGGAGTTTAAGTATCAACCGAAAACCTGATTAAGTGCGATTAAATCACAGAAGTCGTTTTTTTGTGTGAATACGGACATAATAGCTTTTGCCAAAGTGGCCAATCAATGCACTGCATGAACAGTGATATAAGTGGAAAAGAGTTTTCAATGACACATGGTGCTTTGGGAGAAATGTTAATCCTCCACATGTAAGAAGTTAATTTAATGTCTCAGTGAAAACTATGACCCATCATCACTTGAAATTACAGAAAACCTGTATTCACTGATGAACTTACATTAATACAAAAATGATTTATCGGAGCTAAAGGATAAGGCTGGTGTTATTCTTGAGTTCCTCTCATGAAAAGCCCTGTCTGTGGCAAACAGACCGACAAGTTTTAGTAATCTCCTAAAACAGCTGGGCACTGTAGTTTTCAGCAAACCTAACACAAACAGGAATAAACAGTGCATTCGTCTGGGACTGCTTTCAGGTGCGGATTAAGACGCATTTAGTGTGTCCATCCCACAAACCCAAGGACACTGCATTATGGTGTGTGTTAGATTGACTCAAAATAAACTACAATACTAATGTTCATCTCACAGAGGAAATTTGAACAGGAAATTAGTGTGGCTCTTAGATTCATTTTTAATTGTTTCTGGACAACAGTGGACGTCTGTGGTCGACAGAATATCACCGGCCTTGTCCTGTAAGTTTTTAGTATAAAAATCTTGCATGCATGAAATCTGTAAAAGGAATTCTTGACGACATAATGTTTTCAGAGTAACACATCTGTGTAATCCCGAGGCAGCTGATAGTGACAATCACAGCATTGTTAGTAGCAGTGGGTACCTGTGTCTTGCTGGTGCAGGTGAAGATGTGAGTGGATGTGTGAATGCTGGTGATGATGAGGCGTCACATTTAGCATCTGAAGACGTCCCAGATTCTCTCCTCCACCTCCTCCACCTGTTCCTCCTCCACTTCCCCCTCCTCCTCCTCCTCCACCGCTTCCTCCCCTTTCTCTCTCCCTCTCTCTTTCTCGCTCTCTGTCCCCAAAGGCCGGCAAAGCTGCTCGGTCTCTCTCCCTCTCCCGCTCTCTTTCACCACTCCTGTCTCGCTCATAAGAGGCGGGTGAGCGAGTGGGAGTGGGGTAGGCCTCGGGGGGAGCGGCTGGGGCAGGGGCTGGTGGCAGATGAGAGGACAGGGAGCTGGGGAAAGAAGAATGGGGGACTGGGTGATGAAGTGAGGCGGCGTTGGAGGTCGGTGGAGCGGATGGAGGAGGAGCTGGGGGTGGAGCGGCAGGGGCTGCTGGGGCTGGGGGGGCTGCAGGTGGCGCAGATGAAGGGTGAGAGGGGAGTGAGGGCGGGAGGAGGGATGAAGGGGGTGGATTGGACAGGGACTGCGGGGCAGGAGGGTTGGGAGGTCGAGTTACTGGAGCCAGGGTTGGGTTCTGGAGGTGTGGAGGGCCAGGGGGAGCTGGGGGAGGAGGAGTGCCGTATAGTGACACCTCATTAGCCCCCCCTGCACCTCCTCCTAGGAGCAGGGAGTGTGCATGGGCATGGGCATGGGCATGGGCATGAGCATTGGCATGGGCATGGGCATGGGCATGTGCATGGGCATGTGAATGTGAGTGGGCCAGAGCAAGAGCTGCAGGATCAGGTATGGACCCTGGTGGATAAACACGCTCATCACTCTTAAATTCAAATCCTTGCTTCATTCGATCTCGATGTGCAGCCACTGCATGAGGAAAGCCGACTCCTCCTAACCCTGCACCCCCAATCCCTCCAGGTACTGGGCCTCCTGCCACCCCGGGGTGACCGCCAACACCTGGACCACCTTCAAGGCTGCCACCATACAAAAAGCCCAAGATGGCTGCTGCTGTAGCAGCATCAGTAGGCAGGTGGTGCGGGTGGCCTAAAGCATGATTTTGGAACTGAGGAAGGAAGAATGATGGGTGGACATGGGGATGGCCATGGTGGACTTGTTGGTGGTGTGCCTGGGCACGACTTGCTGCCCCGAGGGGAGACATAGCATGAGGGCGAGCGTACTCGCTCAGGGTTCTCAGTGCCGGGGTGTCCGGCCCCAGGTAGGGACCTCCTAAACCTATTCCCAGGGCCCCCTGTGGGCCTCCAACCACTGCTGATGCCCCACCCATGGATGGCAGCAGGAGGGAATGGGGGATAGAGTGAGAGAGGGTGGGGTGGAGATGGTGTGCCGGAGGAAGGTGAGCATGCGGATGTGAGGGATGATGCTGGGGGTGAGGGGGGGCATGGGAGACAGGGTTGCCTGAGGAAGAAGAGGAGGAAGATGAAGGGTCAAGGATGATAGAAGACGAGGAGGGAAAGAAGAGGGAGGAACCCTGGCGACCCCCTCCAGCGGCGCTGACATCCTTCTGCTGCTGCAGAGAAAGCAGGAGGAGACAGTAAATCACATCTGCCCTGATCTGCTTTAACCCCCCACCCATTAAAATGATCACTTTAATCTACATCAAATCCATAAAATCTGACACGCTACATTATTATCACACTCAAATGTGCACACCTGTAGATGTCGATCCAGTTCCCTCTCACGCTCACGCTCTCTCTCTCTCTCCCTCTCTTTTTCTCTTAGGTCTCTGGCCCGCTGCTCCACCTCTCTGCGGGCCCTTTCGATCATCTCATTCCTCTTCTTCCACAGTTTGGAGCCGTCCAACGGGACAAAGAGGACATCACTGCGGGCACAAGAGTTCCCGCTGCCGCGGTCAAGGACCTTGTGAAACCTAGACACATGAGACACAGCAGTGTGGTACATCATTATTACAGCCATCAGGAGTCAGGATTGCTGTCATAAAAATCATCATTACTGTTAATTACAACTGCTCACATAGAGAGGGACTGAACACAGTGATGCATTGGCAATCTCAGTTAGGATGATGATGATGACTTTACCGTGCTGATTGGCTGGCGTGGATGGGAATGTCAACAGGTTTGGGCTCAGGAGACGGGCTTCTTAACATCGGTGGCGGGCTTTCACTCTCCTCCCTTTCTTCTATTGGTTCTTCCTTGATGACAGGTGTGGGAGGCGGGCACGAATCTGAATGTCCGTCTCCACCGGGGAGTGAAGAACTGGAGGCAGGGGTGGAGATACTGTTGTTGTTGGCAGAGTTACTAAGAGGTGGAGGTCCTTTAGACACATTTTGAGGTGAGAGTGACTGCGAGTTGGTATTGCTGCTGTTGGGTGCACTATTGTTGCTATTGCTGTTGGCCATGTTACTGCCGCTGTTTCCATTGGAGTGGTACGATCCACTGAACGGAGGGTGGCTGTTCAAAGTGCCATGGAAAGGGGAGGGGCGACATCCAGGTGAACAGCTGGATGACACACCTGGCCCAGGAAGTGGCATGTTGGGTGCCGAGGACGAGCCGGGCGGAAAAGATGAGAAGCCTCCCATCTGATTGGTGGACGGGCTGGGTAAGGGAGATAGAGGTGTTGGAGGAGTCTGGGCAGAGGACTGGTAGTGTGGGGGACGTACACCGGGTGCCATACCTGATGGAGGTGGCTGGGCGTGGGAGGTTTGAGGTGGGGCTAGAGAGGACTGAGGTGGTGGTGGGGGGTAAGGAGCATTCGGAGGGTGTACATGATGGCTGGAAGAGGAGGAAGGAGAGAGTGCAGGAGGTTGGTTTGGGCCTCCACGGTTTTGGTACAAAGCGGACTCTCGTAGGTTTGAGTCTCTTTCTCTGTCTCTGGATGCGGACTGGTAGTGGGGGTGAGATGGGTGGGGGTGTTGGGATCCTCCAGGCCCTGAATACTCTCGTCCCAGGTTCGGAGTGACACCAGGGGAGCTGAGGTACTCTCGATTTGTGCCAGCGGTAGGAGGCGCCCCTGCAGGAAAGTCTTTTCCTCCAGTGGGAGGATACTCTCTGTGAAAGTGGTCAGCTCCAGAGGAGGGGGTTTGCGCCTGGTCCATGGGAGGAGGGAAGTCTCGGTTGGATGAGTTCGGGGGATGTGGGTGGGGGTGTGGAGGCAGGGAGGAATGAGACGGGTGGCTGGGGTTGTTTTGGGGTGATGCAGGTGGGTCTCGGTTCAGCATGGGGGTGACAGGTAGCCCGCTGGTTGAACTTGGAGGGTTTCCCTGGGGGATGGAGCTATTGTTTGGGTTACTGTTGCCTACAACCTCTCTTGTCTGGCCCCCAAACTCACCCCATCTGCCTCCATCTTTGTCTCTGGGATGCCCCCCTCCAGCTCCATTGGGGCCAAAGTCTCTACTCTGATTTTGGTTTGGCAGAGGAAACTCCCGTCCTCCTTCACGTTCCCTTTCCCTTTCTCGATCCCTGTCTCTGAAAGCCGGACCAAAGTCTCTGCGTTCAGGACCCAAGTTAGGTCCATCTCTCCCAGAACCACCTTGGAACTCCCGGTTCTGACCCACTGGTAGACCCCCAAACTCCCTGCCTTGGATGCTGTTGGGTCCACCCATCCCACCACAAGCACTATTACTATTACCCCCACTACTATTGTTGCTGCTGTTGCCAATGGGAGCAGAGAACTCCCTGTTGATCTCCCTCCCCCCACACTCCCCCCTCACTCCCCTCTCCCTCTCTCCTGCAGCCCCCCTCTCTCTGTCCCCTCCCCCTCCGGCGTACCTGGGAAGGTACTCCCTGTGGGGGTGAGGGTGAGGATGGGGGAGGTAAGAGGGGTGGGAGGAGGAGTGGCGAGAGGACGGAGGGTTGTAAACAGAGGGAAGTTGCTGCTGCTGCACTGGGGGCTGGTGCTGTGGTTGGTGCGGGTGGTGGTTGCCAGGGTAACGGGTGTAGCCCCAGCTCCCTTGGCAACCAGTAGCTGTGCCACCCTGCCAGCTGGTGGAGCTGTAGTGGTGAGGGTGGGTGGAGGTCTGGGTCTGAGGCTGGGACTGGGACTGTGGCTGGGGGCCGGTCTGTGGCAACAGGGAAGGAGGAGTGGACTGCGCCTTGTCCAGGAGTTTATCTGCTTTTTCTATTTTGTCTCTTTCTGTCTTAACCTCAGCGGGCAGGTTTTGTCCCCCGAGCTCCAAGGGCTTCAGGGCAGGTGGAGGAGGAAGAGGAAGGGGCAAGGAGTGGGGAATGTTGGGGCTGTTATGGGAGAAGTCTCCTCCCGAGATAGTTGTCTTGTTCACACACTGTGTGCTGGCTTTGGAATTCATTCTGTTGCCACTAAGAGCACCATCAACACCCGTCGGTCCACCATACTCAACTTTACACATCAATTTGGAGTCCAGGGAGAAATAGGACTTTCTCCCACTATTGCTGTCATTTGATGAATCCCCTGCTCCACGGAGAGAGGGAGTCAGACCGGAGGAAGAGCATGGAGTGGAGGGGGGCTTAAGAGAAGGACAGTCTTCAATTCTTGCATCCACATCCCGCTTCTCTCCATCTCCACAGGACTCCTCCCCTCTCCCCTCTCGGAGCAATCTCCTATCCTCTCCTGCCACCTTCCCTGCTCCTCCTTCCTTTCCTTTCTCCCGTTCCCTCTCTCCTTGCTTTGGTGAATCGGGGCCATCGGAATCAGAGTCCAGGCTACCCAGAGGGGAAGCGGAGAGACTTGGGGATGAGGAACGATTGTCCTGGTCTATATCCCGCCCGCTGCTCAGGCTGCTGCTGCTATTGGCCAGGCTCCCTACAACTGAACTCCTGCTGCCCTGGGATTGGCCATCTTCGTTGTCACTCTCACGGGATTGGCTGGCAACTGAGGTTGGAGGTGGGACAGTGGAAGGTGCCGAGCTGTCAGTCGAGTGTGTTGATGTTGGAGGGTTTGGGGTAGAGACCGAATCCTGACAAGAAAAGATCATTTGTGGATGAGGTGCAAATCTACATTTTAAGAATGTGGTAATACTGGTGTATATACATATTCATATATATATATGCAGAAGCCCAACTACAACTCTTAATAGCTTAGACAGTGCCTTCTGAACAGTTTAGCTGAATCAAAGCTTTATAATTGGTCTTTACATAACAGGTTGATGAAATGTAACACAAACCTGAACTTTCTGCCTCTTTGGAGGAGACACAAGTTCCTCCCCCTCACTCTCTGATGAATCATGCCCTTGTGATCTGCGACTGAAGCGATTTCCAGCCAATTCCTCAACAGCACCTCTTTGCTAAAACAACACAAGACTTTAAACTCTGTGGAGATGCTTTTGAATCTCTAATAGGCCTATGTCTGTTTTTAGAACAAAGCCACACTTGCATGCACACACGCAAAACATCAGTGTCAAACACAAGACATCAAAGATTTCAGAGTGGTAAGCTGTAAAACACACTATCGAACAATACTGACACTGCAAGGGTCTGTGGCAATCACACTGATGACTCATACACTGACAGCACACACACACACACACACAATTCAATAGAGACAGTTCTTTATTGGTAATGACTCTCGTACTTGCATGCACACACACAAACTTATGGAGAAAACAACGACAGGATAGAATGAGAGACAAAGGAGGAAGGCTCTAACCGGCTGTCTGTCGTTGCGTTCAGGGCGAGTGGGGCTGGGGTGCGGGCGTCTACCCCTTCTCTCCTCACTCGCCCCCCGCCGTCGCCCACTGCGCATGGGCATCTGCAAAGCCCAAAGTCCATCGAAAGAGGAAAATATGGAAGGGAGGGGAAAGCATTGAACGTTAAAACAAGGTACGGTCAGAGGAGCGAGGAGGTATGCAGAGAGAAATGAGGAGATGCGTTGATTGTAGAGAAGATAGAGTTAATAGTTAGAGTTAATACAAGAAAAGAAAGTCAAGTTCGTGCAGTTCAAGGTGGAATGTGGCAGGGGCAACAACAAGTGGAGAATAAAAAGGAGAGGGCGGTGAAAAGAAGAACAGGCCATAACAGAGTGAATGCAGGGCACAGAGAGGAGGGAGAAATTGTAAGTAGAGGAAAGAATAAAGTATAAACATGGAATCTGCCTTTTTAGACCACATTACTGCATCTCACAACCAAATAAATAATTTACATCTTAGTCACCCTGTCTATTTTGAAATATTATCACATGCTGAACTAATTACGATGTAGTCACACTGCCAAATGTGCTACACACAAGAATTAGGCAGGTACACAATCCCTGACATCACTGTCAAAAAAAAAAAAAAAGAAGGCTTAGGCCTTGCTCATACCGATTCTTTGTGTGTCCGTGTTTTCATTATTTCTTCTTTATAACGTCCATTTTACAACACAAGCCATTGCAGGGACTGAACTGGTTCCTGTTGCTTACTGACTGGGCTGTGTGTTATACCATGAGAGCTACCAAAACCTGCAAAGAAGCATAAACAAAGAAGGTTTTATTCAGTCTTTATCTGCATGGAAATCCCACAGACCGACCTACAATGATTTGCTAAAAGACATTAGTTCACGTAAGGATGCAGTAACAAACAATATTGTTCGCTATCTGCACTGTGGAGTGTGGAATTTGTGACACAGTGAAAACATCTGAGTTTACAACAGCTAAAGCACAGTTACAGCATTTAAATTCCCAGCATGCTTCACACTGTATCGACACAACTGCTTTTCACTGCGCTCAAAGCAGTCTCCTTTCTGTCTTCTGTTTTCACCACAGCAGCCAAAACCTACGGGCACAATAGTTTAACCCACTCACACTAACAGAATGCACGGGTTGGGGTACAGTATAATTGGGAGCTATCACACTGAAACACAGATAATAGATGCGGAGCAGCAAAAGGTGCGGACTGGTACACTGCATTTTGGATAGCAGTCTGCAGAAGACAGAGAACTCCAGCAAACATCTTGGGAATATGGGGCCACACCCCCACCCTCCCCCCCTTTCCACCTTCGCCACAACAGCCCAAACCCACAGCCACTTGTGGTTAACCCATATGACCTGGTTATGGCCAGCAGAATCATGCTTATTTATCCAGCCAGCCAGCCAGCCATTAAGGGAATGTACAATGTCAAGATCCTTTATCCATTTGGGTGTGCCTGACAACATAGGTGGACTACTTTGCGAGGCCTTGTCTGATCCATTCATTCATGTACCACTATGATGAAAAAATGTCTCATGTATATTGAATGAGGATATAAATAGTGCACACCGCTGTATGAGAAAAAAAAGAGAGAAAGATATATTTGGCTGAACAGTTAGCACGGCTAATGTGAGTGCACACTCTGCTGTGTAGCCAGTAAATATGTGTATATGTGTGAGTTGATTAAGCAAGTAAGCTCCTGTAAATCCTGTAGCTGCTCCACTACACATGGCTATGCATTAATTATTAGTGCATGCTGCAGTGACTGATTCAGTCTTAAGAGTAAAATTTATCAGTCACAATCACTGCACACACTTCATATGCATAATACAGAGAGATGCCACCTATATTCCTAGGCAATGCAGTGCATGTGCAGTCACCCTAATTAACATAGACATGACTAAGTTTAAAACATGAGTAGAAAACAGTCAGTGGGGTTCTGTACACATAATGCATCTCAGTTACAGGTGGTATCTACTGGCCTGTCTGTGGTCCACTGGCAGGTTCTTGACCATGGTCAGTAAACAACTGGGACACAAACACAGCACTAATACACATCAGCATTAACATCACTAGTCCCTCTGCCATGCTCTCTCTCACACACACACACACACACACACACACACACACACACACACACACACACACATACACACGCACACACATCGCACGAGCACACGCACACAGCACATGCATTATCAACAAATTGACCACTGCATGTGATGCAAAGCAGCAGCATGCAGTTGCTCTGCTTACATCACCAGCGAGCGGGCACTGCAACGACTCTTTCTTCTTTCTTCCTGCGAAATGTTATTGATACACATGCAGAGGGGGAGACCGGCCAAAGCTTGCTGCACAGCCTCGTATACGGTCTACCACGGCGGAACACAGTCCACCTATACGACGGAGGGAGTCGTGTTCAGCAGCACATACATGTTCACAATCAGAATGGATGCCTGTGCAGTGCTCTCTCTCTCCAGACGCTGCACATCTTAAAAGAAAAGATGATATGGAATGGCGAATCATGGCATTTCGCACCGGCTCTCCCTTCCTTCTCCTCGCTGGAATGCGAGTGCGCGTCGTGCACTCTGTTAACATTAATTCACCGGGACATAATTTTGCCATAACGCAGGAGTAAGATGATAATTAACGCACAAAGGAAAGAAAAAATGGGAGGGAGAGCACAAACGTGGCCAGCAGGGATAGCTCCAAATGCAGAGTATAAGCATCCATTTTTCCTTCTCCTTACCTATAATATCCAGCGATGCGTGCTCCCACTCTCACTCTCCCTTTCCTTTCTCTCCCTCTGTTTTGTCGTTTTATGTTGCGCGCTGACACGCACACCTCAGAGCCCAGGCGTCTGTCAACAGAGGCTTGTGCTGGCTCATATTGCAACGGGCTCCGATCATAACAATAATGCAGAAGAAATCTCTTTCTATTCGTTGCAGGAAAAAAACAGGGGTGCCAACTGAAGACTGTACAAATTGATGCGTACCCTCGCCTCTTCCCCACCCCCTTTCGCCCCCCTTTTTCTTTTTTTTTTTGCCCCCCCCACCCCCTCTCCCACCCTACCTACTCCCCCTCTTCCTCTAAGACGACTTGCACTTTTTTTTTTTATACCCCTCTCCGGTCTTACAGTCACAATTTTTAGCGGAGGGGTGAGCCGGAGAGAGGGATGCACGTCGGGTGAGAGAAAGGGAGAGAGGAGAGGGCGTGATTTGCATAAGGAGAGAGAGAGAGGGAGGCTAGAGGAGGAGGAGGAGGAGGAGGAGAAGGAGGGAGTAGTGAGACAGGGAGAAGGAGGAAGAGAGGCGCAGAGAGAGGGCCAAAACTCTGAAGAGGGAGGGGATCAAGAGGGAGGGTCTCTCTCTCTGTCTCTGTTGCCTAGTCCCTCCAGAGTCACCTTTACTGTATGGAAAGCTCTGCTTCAGACTGAATAACTAGCTGCTCGGTTTTATCTCGCGATGAACTCTGAAGAGGCAGAAATGTCCAATAGGTCTTTGTTCTTAAAGGCTTTGACACAAGCTGATAAAGGTGGACTAAAGAGAAAACACACACACATTTAATTATATGAGCATTTCAATGACTATGTCAGCGACCTAACAAAGGAAGCTCCACTCGTTTGGAGTAATGGAACAATTAACAAACGAACAATTAAACCGTGCCCTCTGTTTTATGTGTCTGTCCAGCAGCTCCCTGTCTGTCTGTCTGTCTGTCTGTCTGTCTGTCTGACTGACTGTCTGTCTGTCTGCCTGTCTGTCTGATGGTCTGACTGTCTGACTGGGAAAAGCTTGCAGCGGTGTGTCCAGTCAAGCGGCTCTGCAGACCTCCTCCTCCTCCCCTCTCCTCCCCTCCGCTCCTGTCGTTCTCTCTCTCTCTCCCCTTCACGCAGCCCCCTGTCCCGTCTCCTATTGTGTGGTAACCATGGCAACCCGGCCGGAGACTGTGCCCCGTGCGCCTGCGCGGCTCCAACCTTCCTTCATCATCCTCCTCCTCATCATCACCAGCAGCAGCGGCCCCGGCACAGACAGGAACTCACCCTCCGAAGCCCTCATCGTCGCGCTCGCGCTCCCTCTGCTGCACGGTTTGTGTAAAACTGTGAGCGCGTGCAGCTGCTAATTGATCTGCAGAAGCCGCGCGGCAACGCTTCTGTGTTGTTTACAGGGCTAGGTGTGTATGGCGAGTGGATAGTGCCAATTCAAGGTTTACCAATAAAAATGCATTTCAACTTTACATTAAAATGTCTATGATTCATTGATTGTTTAATTTGCCACATTAGCATATTCACATTTTCCAATACTACCATTGATTAGTATTAATTACATCACTGATTTCATCAATGTATTTATTTATCTTCTTTTCTCATTTTATGTCCTCATTAGACTATGCTTGGTAGTTGAGTTAACCTCATTTTATTTAAACTTTACATACTTAGTTTACTCACTGTTGTGGGGAAGAAAATACTGCCAGTTTTATACTGCATAATGAGTTCTTGTTGTTTAGTCTAAATGTTGAATATTTTGTTGATATTACTTATAAATTGTACATTTAGTTTTTCCTGTTCTCTGTTGTGCTTTTTGTTGTCTTGTGATGCTTTTCTTTGTCACTTTACTTTTCAGTGTAAGTAAAAATCCTTGAATCCTGTTATGTGTTCCTGTAAGTCAGTTTATATACACCTATTGTTTCTTAGTGTATGGATTAAGCAGATAATGATGATAATGATGATAATAGCATCTACACTCCTCAATCAATGCTTTGTGTTTGTCAGCTGATTATAGAGTCAGTATTTTGGGCTGTGATTTTACTGGACAACCACCAACACCACAGATTGCTCCTCGCTGATAATATAGACATACTATAATGCTCCTGTGATATATCAATTAGTAAAATCTAACTGATACAAAAATCATTACGTTTGATGAAATATATGTTTGGAGGCCATGCATGATTGCTATTGGTCCTTTTAGTCTGCAGCATGCTTGAACTGTAAAAGCAACTGAAGGATGAATTCCTTCTGAATGAATGTAGGAAATTCAAACCACTTCTGCAGGATTCCTCTTCAATTCCTGCAGGATTTGTGCTGAATTCTTGTTGGATTCTTTTCCAAAGGATTCTCTTCGGGGTTAAAGTTATGCAGAAAATGATCACTTTAAATCCTGTAGGATAATATAAATTCAGAATTGTAACTGCAGAAAGGACGTTGAGTTTGTTCTGCAGGATTCCTGTAGGACGTTTTTGTGAGCGATGTCCAACACCTGCTGTGACATCAATATTTAGTGTGTGGCCAGAAGTACAACATTCCCGAGTGCATCCTCTTTTTAGAGAGTACTGCGTACTCCTGCACTGCACAAGTGCTTCTCTGCTTTTCATCCACATTTGATTTAGTCATAATTTACCTTACCTCTTAAACAAGAGAAGAGATAAATGACAGTACAAATGCACAAAGAGCTTTGGTTGGACTTGACATGTATCGTTGTCTTTATTTAGCTTAACCTTAGACGGACAAAGTAACAGACACAATTGTGTAGCAAGCTGCTTCGTGTTCACATCAGAAACAACATGAGGAACAGGAGGAAGAGGAAACAACAGGGCACAGAAGATCAAAACATATCTGCAGTGAGCCGTGATGAGACGCTCAGAGGGACCAGGAAAGAGAAAGAAACTAACAAGTGCAATAAGGGAAGTGTGAGTCTGTGCTGAAAGGTGAAACACAGAATTTTTTCCACCATGCGTTCAGGGTTTGCTGCAACCGGCTGTGGTCAATAAAGTCAATCACTTGCTGAAGCGTCAGGTCAATATACTGTAACTACACTGCATTATCTATGTGTTTAAGTTACTTGAAAACTAATCAGTCTTAAATGTGTCTTAGTGTGTTTAAAGCTTTGTTGAAACGGATGAGTCATTATCTCATTACTATGTACCTGTGATGGAAATATAACATGGTTTGTTTGCATTCTGCTTTCTTGTGTGTCACTGCCTTCAGCACTGGCACTCAAAGGGCACTGGGGTTACGGAAGTTGTGCCCAGCATAGCGGGCCTGGTCACCCAACTCTTCCTCGATCCTGAGAGGAAGAGGAGGCGATGAAGAAAATGGAGAGGGAATGTAGAGCAGGCAGATGAATGTGAGATATGACAGCAGCAGGTAAAAGAATGAAGGAAAAAGAAGAGAAATGCAGACAAATAAGTGCAAGAGTGCTATATGTGATATCAAAGTCTTTCTATATATATGTACACACACGTACAATAAAAGGTATAAAGTCCCACCTCATGAGCTGGTTGTATTTGGCCAGACGTTCTGACCGACAGGGAGCTCCGGTCTTGATCTGAAGGGAAACAAAAATGCCAAAAATCACAGAGGGATACAGACACAGCTGCAAACATTAGCACTAATACTTGGTATTTGGTACAGCAAATTAGGCATCAGTTATTTTGACTACGAAGTGATCTTTCGATAGTGCTTTTGGCAAACTGCTTTGACTGTAAAATGTCAAAAATAATGGCGACTACCCCCAAGTTTTATGATTTCTTACCCTGATTACAGCAGGCATCAAACCAAAAGTGAAGCATGATTCTCAAAGAAGTTGTTATCTGCAAATTTTTGTTATGTTTTTCTTGATATTCAGTCAAGAATAGAACTGATTTTTGGTGTTTGTGGACTCTTTAATTAACTTTTTATTTCAGGACTTCAAACATCTCAGTAATTACAATAAACAGTACATTGTTATTTAGTAATGTTTCTTATATTGCTGACATTGTTTGCCTTCCAATACTGATAATTATATTACCTTACACTTGAGCTGCTATTGCACTGTTACACAATGAATTATTATTGTTATTGGCTTGTTTCCAAACTACTATTGCACTGTGATGTTGCTGTATTTGTATTGTCTCATTTATGCCCTGGGAGATTTATGTAAGGTGCGCTGACATAGACGTAGAGTAGTGTTGTGCGTACATGACTGGGCGTGTGTGTTACCTGTCCAGTGCAGAGACCAACCACCAGGTCAGCTATAAAAGTGTCCTCTGTTTCTCCTGAGCGGTGGCTCACCATCACGCCCCAGCCGTTCTCCTGGGCCAGCTTACACCTGACAGATGAGAAGGCAGGCGCAGTGTATTATTAGCTTAAATATGATGCAAGCTCAAGTGCATTAACGCGTGACCACATTTCATGCATCAAAGACACAGTTTCAACTCACGCCTTGATGGCCTCTGTGACAGAGCCAATCTGGTTGACTTTAAGCAGCAGGCAGTTGCAGGACTTTTCCTCCACGGCTCGTTGAATCCTGCGTGGGTTAGTGACTGTAAGATCGTCTCCAACCACCTGCAAATGTACACCACACAGTTATGGACAGATTTAGGTGAATTTTGTTACGTGCAGGAACAGTACTATTTCTATTCAGCGCAGGAGGTAAGCCAATAAAATAAAAGGGGGACTCCACCAATTTTACACATGAAGCACCGCCTGTATTACAAACCCAGGGCATGACATGGCTGTTCACCAGGCCATGAGAGTCAATACGCTATTGATTTTCATTACGGACATTGCAGAATCCACCATTTTGAAGCCATTCTAGTAACTTCAAATCATGATATCTCAATTTCTGCAGATTTTGACCATTTTCAAGGACGTACAATAGCCTACTCAACTGCTCGAGTGCCACTTTAAAGAGCTGAACTAATCCACTACCAGATAACAAAGACAAAATATTTACGATGATAAATTACCTGGATGCCCACTGAGCCTGTGAACTGTGACCAAGCAGGCCAGTCGTCCTGGTCGAAAGGATCTTCAATGGACACGACTGAAGGAGAGGGGGATAAGTGACATCACTCTTGTGCATACATGAAAAATTATGGTTTACTTTTAGAAACCCTTCATTTTTTTCCCCCATCACTCACCCACAAGCCAAAAGGACTAGAGCACCAGTGCCTTTTATAATAAAGGTACTAATGGGAGTAATGTATTTAAATGAACTCACATTACACACTGACGCACACACGCACTTGTCCACACAAGCAGGAAGCACACCATTGACAGGGTAAAGAGCCACATCAGAGCAGGTCCCTGTTTGCCAAATGTGCACTGTAGCGCATAATTAAAACCTCTTAAACAGACCCAAGTGTCAGGGGGAGAGAGCAGGCTGTGGAGACCTCCAGCTTTCTTTTCCTCTGTCTCGCCACCTCTTTCTCTATCTCAGAGGTGATGAAACAAATATGGAAGATGTAGAAATATTAAAAAAAAAAAAAAATAGGCTGGTGTGTCCATTTACTGATAGCAGCTATTAACACCGACACCATTTTTCCAAGAACCCTGTGGCTCAGTGATCTGTTGAAATCAATAAACTGTGATTATTGTTATGATCCGTCCACATCAAGTTCTCCATGTAACCATAAAAACTAAGCATTTCTGACATGTTCTGAGATCACATATATATAAACACACACACACACACACACACACACACACACACACACACACACACACCTGGATAAGAGTTAATGAAGCCCTGGTAGATGCTGGCCAGCTCCTCAGCACTGATGTTGCGGGCAGCGTTGGGTGGAGACTTGAAGTCCAGGTCGTACTTGCCCTCAATGAAAAAC
Organism: Seriola lalandi dorsalis; assembly: GCF_002814215.2. NCBI lineage: Eukaryota > Metazoa > Chordata > Actinopteri > Carangiformes > Carangidae > Seriola > Seriola lalandi. Next base: position 960,675 of record NW_019525378.1, on the reverse strand, counting down.
TCTGAAGCAGCAACATCCATCCCTATGACCACTTTGTCAGTGAAGCCCGCCTTCTCTATGGCCGTCTTTATCAGCTCCAGGGCTGACGGAGAGACACAGGAATAAGTACGATAACACTTCAGGCCTAAGAACACAAAAAAATGTAAAGTGGTTGTGCTTACCTTCACTGTTCTCCTGTATGTTTGGGGCAAACCCTCCCTCATCTCCCACATTTGTAGCATCCTGACCGTACTTCTCCTTGATGACACCTCTCAGTGTCTGGTAAAGCTCAGCCCCCACACGCAAAGCATCACGGAAAGACTCCGCCCCGACAGGAAGTACCATGAACTCCTGCATAGCCAGTCTGTTACCAGCATGGGAGCCCCCGTTGATCACATTAAATGCCTGGGTGTGGGGCAGATAAGGGAGGAAAATGTATTTGGGGTTTTATATTTGGAAGAATTACATTTGAGCACAATAAAAAAAAAAAAAAGTACATGACTCACAGGAACTGGTAGGACCAGCTCTGCGTTTCCTGCAAGATCAGCAATGTGACGGTACAAGGGGACACCTTTCTCTGCTGCGCCAGCTTTGCATATGGCAAGTGATACTCCCAGAATAGAATTGGCCCCAAACTTAGCTGAAGGAAACATATATGGAGTCACACAGCACATGGATTTACTCGGTAATCACTGGAGCGGAAACATGTCATGACACATATATGCCATCATCGTACATGAGAAGTGAACGAGGCTTACATTTGTTGTCAGTGCCATCCATTTCAATCATCATGTTGTCCAGTTTCTCCTGCTCCAACACACTGATTCCCTGAAACAAATAGGCCAGATGTCATCATTTAAACCATGCTCTTCCTCCCAGTGTCCTCTACATTTGAACTATTTTTGTATTCCTACTACTCACCGACTGGACAAGGGCGGGCCCAAGGGTGTCATTGATGTGACCTACAGCCTTGGTTACACCTGAAACAGCGGGACAGAAGGAGATAGAACATGTGAAGCTCGTCAGTCAGCCCACTTTCATGTCACAAAACCACAAAAGAGAGAATGCAAAAGAAGAAACAAAAAAAAAAAAGAACACAAGGAGGATACATTCAAGAGGTCACCTTTGCCCTTGTAGCGAGTCTTGTCTCCATCTCGGAGCTCCAGAGCCTCGTAGATGCCGGTGGACGCACCGCTGGGCACAGCAGCCCTGAACAGACCTGGGAGACAGAGGAATGGCGGATGGAGGGAGAGGTACATGTGTAGGGGTGAAAGGTTAAGGAGGAGGCCAGAGGGGCAGAAAAAGAAAAAGGTTGTGTGAAAACAACCTTGTGATTATTTGAGGTTTAGATTTAGACAATGTTCACTGTCAAACCTTTAACAAGTTGACGGATATATGACTAACGCTTTTTGAATGTGTTTGTTTTTTTAACCTTTGTCTGTATGCAGATCTACTTCCACAGTAGGGTTTCCTCTGGAGTCCAGGATCTCCCTGGCAACAATATTCACTATCGACATCCTGTAAAAAAAAAAAAAAGAAAAAAAGAAAGAAAAACAAAAAAAGGGACATTTACCATACTTAACTATTTGTACTGCATTACGCTCATGTATAAAATTCTACACTCATTCTCATTTTGATTAGAGAAGAATGAGCATGAGCAAGCAAAGGGGGGGGTACAAAGAGAAAGATGCATATTAAAATGAGCCCTAACATATAAAAAGCAAACGTCGAAAATACATTTCATTACAGCTAACGACATAACGACAACGCTGAAGTGCCTCAATTTCACATTAGTCACTTCATACTCTCTTCCTATTCCTCCACTTGCACACAGTGATGATAGTGACGCAGCCTTAGGGATGGAAAGCTGTGGAAAAGATGCTCCCTGGGAACATGCTGGCACACACACCCACACCAATACCCACACACACACACCACACCCACATATATACACAGAGACGGAAACATAAATCAAAAGCTAATAAAGCATACCTATTTATGAATCTACTGTCAACCTGTTCCGGACCACAACCCAGTTCAATTTCTCTGCTGTTTCAGTCAGTGACTGAGAATATGGACCAATGAAGAGATTGAGATGGTGAGGAAACACAGAGCAGGGAGAGATGTGGAGAAGGGGGAGGAAGAGGAGGGGGAGGAGGTGGAGGAGGGAGGCTTGGAATGATGGAGGGAATAAAGAAATAGATCAATCTTTTTAAACGTTACCTGCAGCGTGGTTGAAGCCTGGTGGAGAAAGTGAGCGAATGTGGGCGAATGAGAGGGAGAGGTAGATGGACGGGGGAAGGTGGGAGGAGAAGGGGTGAAAACGTATGACACGCAAGGGGGGGAGGGGAAGCGTGTGAGTCACTGGAAGATGCAGAGAGGAGGGGAGGGAACGAAACTGGGGAAAAAAGGAGGCAAGGGCGACAAAGCAGAATAGCAAGGGTTACATTTACTTATTTTGTTTTAGAGAAGATACAGGGAAATAAAATCTGCTGAGCAAGATGTAATGTGATTTGCACTGTAACCTTTCTCAGTTTCAACCTATGTATTAAACATTGTTTTCCTGACTCCCTACCAGCCCTTTGATTTGTTTGGTTCTGCTTGCTGTGTGAACATCTGCTCATCTGCTGTCTAACTACAGTAGCACTCTTGACATGTGAGCAAATATTGTCCCAGCAAACTGCTAACATGAAGAGGTAATTTGTGGTTGCTCTCAAAATCCAGGCAGTACTGTTATGCTACTGAAAAGTAAGGGGTTTGTTGTTAAAATGGAAACAAACATCCGTGCACTTTAGATGTGGATGACAGGCAGAAGATATCAAAACAAAGCAACGAGGAGGATACGTCTCAGCAAAGACAGACGCATACAACGAGCTGCCTCGTCTGGGAACTTTAGAGATCTAATGATGGGGATTAAAGCAGACAAGAAGACAGGTAGACAGGTGTGAGGAGCAGTACATGCTGGAGGGGAAGGGGGGTGGGGTGTGCATTTAAAAATAGTCGTGGATGTAATTAAAGAAGAAGCGAGCACAGAAGGAGGCAGGCAGGAAGGCAGGGAGCCTGCTATGGGAGCGATTTGTCAAAAGAGAAAGGGTTTTCATTGGCTCCACTTGTGTGCTCCATCTGTGTGTCACATGACCTACAGACATGGTGGCACAGGGAACAGGGAAATGTACAAATGCACATATAGTGGGGGGGGGGTAAAATGCATGGCTGATTTGTCCGTTCAAATAAACTACAGCATCACAGTCACAGATTTATACACTCCAAAGAACTGAGAAAGGTCAATACATTTTATGAGGGAGCAAGGCGTAAAAAGGAAGCATAGATTTACAGATTTAGCTGCATATATTCATGGCTTTGAAGCTGTATTTTGTGTGAATCGTTAAAAAAAAAAAAAAACACACTCCATAATATAAGACATGCAACCTCAAACACAACCACAGCAGAGACACATTTGCAATTATCTAACAATGTTTTAATGAACTTTTATTTAGTTAGATTAATTAGTTAACAGTATACAATTCAATTCACCGACACACTAGTGTCTTCACAAACATAAAATGGACTGTACAGCAGATGTACTGTATACTGTAGCACTTTAGTGCAGTGGGCAAAAACACGTCAAGTTTTGAGAATGAGTATATATAAAGTGAGTGTAGTTATACCCATGTTTGCACAAGGGTTCCACTTTGTGTGTGTGTGTGTGTGTGTGTGTGTGTGTATGTATGTAACAGTAGAGAAGTTGAACTGTAAATGTAACTATCAAGTGTGTGGGGTTTTGTTGTGTGTATGTGTGTGTAATATGTTGTTTATGTATAGACAGTCCAGTCATATCAAACATTTACGACGGGCAGTTGTGACGATCATCAACTTCCGTCTTCAGCGTGGTTCACAGCATCGGGGGAAATGTTCCCTCAACTCCTTCCATCTGGTCGCCTCGTCAAGTGTGACACCTGCAGGAGCAGCCGACCAAAGCCACAGCGTTTATTACAAGTAATCACAAAAGACAGACAGGCAGATGGAATCAACAGAGCTTTCATCGAACAACTGAGGATTCTGTTTTAGCCCAACACGAACCATGGCTGTTAATTCAAAATAGTGGTCCTACATGACATGTCAAACAATTTCCAATTTAGAGATTTGGTGACAGGATCAAATATTTAGGGACAATTTATCACAGCTGTGAAAAACCTTATCTGCAGGTTTTTGCTGCACTGGGGCAGTAGAGATGGATGTCACGAGGCGATGACCTGCACATTTTCTTCTCTTGCTTTTACATCGTAGTGCTATTATTCACCAGACATTCGCCATACATACTGACACTGATACCGCTCAATGAGATGCAGTTTCTTTAGACCTATATCACACAATGTAGCGTGCAATAAACCCTCAAGATCACTGTTTTCATGCAGAGACCCTGGTGTCACTTCATGTGCTTGTTTTCAGGGTAAAAACTGACAAATAAAATGAAACCTCTGTTCTATATACCACCACAATATATATATGATTAAGCTCAACTCGTCCTTTAAAACCTCTCTTACCTTCTCACCAGTCGTAACGGGGGCGGGTTTGGGGCTGACGGTGTCTGGGGGACTCATGCCGATAACCTGGTGGGGGTGTTGAGCTAGGAGGGGCGGTAAGAGCCAGCTGCTGACCTCCTGCCCGTCGATCTCGGCCGTATTCCAGCCCCCGGGCGTTCGGGGGAACGTATCTTCCAGCCTCCCTCCTCCACTCCTCATCAAACGCTGCAGCGTCAGCTAGCAGGGATGGAGGGGAGGGTGGTAAGTAACACATAAAAAAAAGATATCTCAGGTAATCGCGGCATTATTCACCTTTAATAAATAACATTACTTTTGTTTCTTGTTAAGCTGGAGGATTTCTTGTACTTCCTTTGAGTTAGCCTCCAAGAATAAGAAATGTAATTCTCGTTGAAATTCAAACTTTATCTACAAACAGCTGAAACAATCATAAAAATGATCTTTTCTACCCCAGTGACTCACTCTCATCAAGATTAATGAAGTCTTGCCGTTCTTCACGATCTCCTGTGCGGCGATTTCGTGAACGCTCCATTATGTGTGCACGAGCCCCGATGTGGTGGCCGATGGCGAGACGCTCAAAGCCGCTCTCGCTGTCCCTCATTGACTGCCGCGTCTCACGGATCTGAGGTGAAAAGTGACAGGCAACTCAAGTTTACTAAAACAAGCAGGATGCTCTGCACTCTGCATGAACTCTGTCTGAAATGTTTGTATGACAACTATGATATTTATACTGTACATGATATGTTTATAGTCACTACAAGTACTGATCATTTAATGTGTTAATGAGGCCAGAAAGCCAAAGTCATGCCTGGACTAGAAAAGGATGAAGACCCCATGTAAATGGGTAAAATAATCAGGTCTACTTGTAATGCACTAACAAGCACTCCCTACCTGTACTGTTAGCATTTTAACACCTGTGAGCTATTTAAATCATTCTCACCCCTCCAGGGCCTCTTCTCGTTTCACTGGTCTGCTGATAAACTTTAGGAGCCCCTGTGTCTGACGAGGAATAGGAGATCACTGTTGAAGAGGAAAACGTCTGACAGTTTGGTGTACCTGACATTCTTTCCTAGTAGAGAAAAAAAAACAGGAGCGTGAGATGGAGCACAGTTCAGATACATATGTCAGTCATGAGGGTAATTAATTTGTTTATTTGAGAATGTTTGACAGAACTCACCATGTTTTCCATCATTTCTCCCATCATGCCAAACATATCCATGAATCCACCACCCTGAAAAAAATCAATTGAAAAGGAGATCTTTTAAAATTCTCATTTGATGAAACATCGAGAACAACTTCATGTGAAATTTTATCTAAACCCTACAGGGAGCTTTATTAGTTTATTAGTTCATGGTATTTCTAAGTTCTATATGAAGGCAACTGGACTTGCCTGAAGTTTGTCTTCGTATTGCACTTAAAAAACCCTGAATATCTGTATACTGCTTTTCCCAAACAAGACTGTACTTTCTACAATCTTGTTCTGCAGAAAGTCTTTTAACGAAGGAGGTCAAAGACATAACTACTCACCATTCCCATCATGCCGAAGGGGGCCAGAGGACCAGCCTAGGAGAAAGCGTGCAATAATTGTAAAATCAAAAAAGTATAAAAGAAAAAAAAATAAACTACCGTGAACAATACAGAAAAACACAAGAGTAAAATCCATCAAAAGAGCAGCATGTTACCTGTCTACGTGGTGCACGATGCGGCTGCATCTGAGGGGCAAGCGCAAAAGGGTCCATGCCAAATGGGCTAAACAGACTCATTTGCTGCCTGTGAGCTGCAAATGGATCCCTAGAAGAAATCAGAAATATCTATGACCTTTGGGGATTTTTTTTCTGTGTGAATAGACTGTGAGTGTAGCTGTGTAAACTACACTCACATAGGTCAAGGAAAGCTGAAAATGATACAGGGAGAGAAGCTTGTCAAATTTATCAAGGACAGGATGTAACAGGTCACCTGGACAAGAGGTCTCTCTACATCCTCTCGCCTGTGAGCCCAGTTTCAGACCCGGTAATTATTACATTGCAATGGCATTATTTAATTTTGAGTATGGGATACTCTTGATGTTGTTTTGTTTTCAGAAGCATGGAAGGAATTTCAGAGTGACTCACAATAGTGGCAATATACCCTTCTGATCTAATTATTATTCATTTTTAAAGCTTTAATGCAAGTTTCTCAAAATTAAAACACAATTTGTTGCACAACTCTTTTCTTTTCTGCTTTATTTTCAGCTACGTTCCCTTCATCACAACAAATGCCAATAACTCCTAGATGGTGCTTAAATGATTAGTCAATCCATTGATTAGTTAACTGACACAAAATTAATCCACAATTAAGACACTTGATAACGTATTTGAATCATTTTTCAAGCAAAATACCAAATGTGTGGATCGACAAGTTCTCAGATTTTTATTTATTTTTTTTTTTTATTTCAGCCCTAGTCTCAAAAATCTCCTGTAACCCGGTCTGCATATCAAACCATCCAGTCTAACAACCTGAACCAATATTGCAAAATAGTGATTTTAATTTTGATTCACTTTTTGTTTTGACATTATAAACGTTATGAACAATGCTTCTAATTGTGACAACACTGCACAGCCCACAGTTCTCCCAACTAGGACCAGCAATGGTTTATCGGAATTGAATTAATTACATCTGCTCTAACATAGCAAAAAGGTTTATTAACCACAGTTACTTAACCAGTTTTAATCAGCTCTTATGAATGAAGGCTCTTTAGATGTTTAGGTTCCTATGCATCACACCATACGAACAGGGAGTCATCTGACCAGTCCCAAATTCATTCTGCAGCATGACAACAAGCCCAAACATAAAGCCAGAGTCATAAAGAACTATGTTCAGTGACAAGAAGAACAACGAGTCATGAAGACACTGAGACAGCCTGTCCAAGTTCTCCAAGATGCTTGGAACAACCAACCTGGCAAATAATTTAAACTGTGCAACTGCAAGAACTGGTGTCGTTTTAAAGGCAAAGGGTGGTCACACTGAATATTGATTTTATTTAGTTTTTTTTATGTTTACTTTACTTTGTATGAAATTAGCTGATAAATAAAAACAATTCATGGCATTATTTTTGAGAGCTTCTTCACTTTACTCTTAGTGCCTTAAAGTAGTGTACTGTATGTAGTGTTTAGTAACGTGTAGGGTAATCTACAGCAATTTTCACTTCCATGCATTTGCCATTTGTGGGAATGCACTAATGTAAAGATGTCAGCACGCTAGGCTGGAGAAGACTGGAAAACTGCCATTAATTAAACCTGCAAAAGCCTTAACGTGGCTGCAACGAATATGATAGGAGCTGCAACGTTATTTGGGAAGCAACAGGAAGCTATACGAGTAGTGATCATTTGATATTTTAACTACTCGATCAACCAAATGCTGCTGAGCTCTGACAGCTTTTTTGTTATTGTCTATCCAATATGGTGGACCACCGTAGGCCCAGAGAGCTGGCTAGAGTAACGAAAGGTACCTGCTTCAAGCCACCGGGAAAAAAATATTATTTTGCGAACCAAGACGTACGTTTTGTAAAACACACACAGAAGAAGAGCGTTTAAATAAAACGTAATAAATGGCAGCACTTACATCATGTAGGGGTCGTCATCAACGTCATTCAAGAACCGAAACATGCTAGGTGATTTAACTCAGCTGGCTGATGGTAGCCAGCTAGCTAGGTAAACAGTCGTGTTTTTCAAGGATGAAGCAGAATAACGGAATCAAAACTCTGGTCAGGCTGAAATGGAGGACCTTTAGCTAGCTCCGTCACGGAAGTACTAAATCCCCGCTAGTGTTTACCAAAGCGACAGATAGCTCAGAGTCTTAGTAGATAGTAAATTCCAGAAACCTGGACCAAACATGAAAACGGAAGTCAGTCCTCTGACAAAGAGAAGCAACACTGCTATCAAGTTAGCATCAGAGCTAACAACTGTGATTTCTTGTCGCTTTATTTTTCAAAATAAAGTATTTCATTTCCTCTGAGGTTTTCATAACAATGTTCTTTCATATTTTCACTATTAAGTCTGTGAAATACTTTTAACCAAAATAACATTATATTATATTATATTGTATTATATAACATTATATTATATTATATAATATTGTATTATATTATATTATATTATATTATATTATATTATATTATATTATATTATGTGCAGAGTGGAGGTGCAGTGGAAAGGGCTATAGCTGGGTGTCCTATGCAGATTACAAACACCCCTTTTCCTCAATATAGGTTGATTTTGACAGGGATGGATGATAACATGTCAACATATTGTTGTGCACTTAACCATGCATTGAAGCTTATCTTCCCTAAGGTATGAGCTGCCCTTCCTGAGACTACATCAGCACAACTCTACAACATCCAGCCTGGAGAGTGGGTAGTGATCTCACAAGGAAACACTGACATCAGCCCTGTTGGATAGGATCATACGATGTGCTGTTGATGACCCCAATTGCCATCCAGATAGCTGAAATGGACATGTGGATCCATGCATCCCAGTGCAAATCTTTTCCCAGTGATGCCTCTGCTGACAAAATGATGGCCTAACCTATAGGGAATTGATGAGGAACTCCGCTGTAAAATCTTGACTGCAGTTTTTGTCAATGGATTGGTCAACACAGTTGTTGTAGTCCAATCCTGGTTACCAGGTCAACAACAAGAGGACACCTGCTCCTACAAATACAAGAGCCTGGAACAAATGGACTCCAAAAGTCCTCATATATTCACAACACCCACACTGCCAACTGATTTACTTGCATTCACCAGTCAAATGGTTGTCATTTATTTTTTTACAGTTTATCTATGTTTTTAATCTAAGAAGTTTTTTTGGCTGGACCACAACAGCAGGGCCAGCCATAATCGCAATGTTGCTGATTGACTGAGTGAGTAAGTGATCATAATTTCACCATTGGTCAACCACATGCCACTTGAGTTTGATTTTCCCCAGTTCCCTTGAAGAACTCTTTTCTGTTTGTCCACTTAACAGGAGAGTTAAACTGAGTTTGGTTCATTTAAAAAGGACTGGATGTGAAAACACTCTTCTGTCACTTTCTCTCTCAGTGATCAATTACACAATATTACAATTGCACAGCTGTTGTCTTTAACTTATGTGTTTGGTGACTATTTCATTGTTCCGTTGTCTGACAACAAAAATAGAAAAAACATGTAAATGAGAACAACTTTACTGGGAATTTGGCTGTATTAAAATATTGTATAGCCTATGTGGGCACAGGGAGTAGGAGAGAAGCAAACAGATAAAGGTCTGAAACCGACTGACACTAGGCAGAATGCAAATATCCTACAACATGGTCCTGCCATAAACTCGGTTATGACCTGTTGTTGACCTGGATGTTGACAAAGGATCATTGATAATTGCCATTTGTTTTGTTTTGTTTTGTTTGTACCTACAGTGCACGTCAATCAAATGTTCATCTTATAAAACTATGAACACAGTGTGAAGGGCTGGTCTATTAGTTAAATATCAGATAATATCAAAATCCAAAAACACATTGAACACTACACTTTGCAGGATTGAGCAAATAGATAGATAGATAGATAGATAGATAGATAGATAGATAGATAGATATGTCTTCTGTCCAGCAGGGGGCGGTGTTTCTATTCTTCAGCTGGGACTGAGACTCGTCTTGTCCACGGCTGCGCTCAAAGTAATTCGACCCTCAAACCCGGATGTAACCAACGCCTAACCTGCCTGAAGAAAAACGGTGAGTACAGTTAGAAAAACAGCCTAAATTAACTAATTCTGCTTAATTAGACTATTGGACACATGTAGAAGAGTGTCCTGAACAATTTAAAGTGTCTACAGAAAGGAAGCGCATGTTTACTGGATTTATAAATCCGCGTTAAAGAGGTAAAGTTTCCAAAGCTTGATTTAGAGTCGGCTAACAGAAGTCTGGTTAATGAAGTTGTCATAACTGTCACCGCTAGTAGAGCGATTATTTTCTTGTGTTTTTCGTACCGGATTGAGCTGTAGTTAGTGTAATAAGTGAGGTAACTAAGACACGAGTTTGACGATTGACTGACACTGTAACACGTTATCAATCTGAGATAATACAGTCACTTAATAACCACAATCATCTCGGTGCTTACTGCTCGTTTTATGTCGATTATAACTAATAAGTTTTCCCCGTTTGTGCTCAAAGTTTCATCAGTTTTCAGCTCTCAGTTTATCCGATGAGCTGCTTATTTAGCGGAAGTGTTTGCGACTAACCGTCTCTAAATGACACACGGCAAATAGGCCGTCGTTTTGTATTTTTTTTTTTTTTTCCTTCTTTAACATCTTTGGTATGTAACATATGCGGAAGTGATTCACTTTTATCAATAAACTTTTGCAGGCACATGTAATAACAAGCCTAGTACGACTGATGTGAAGGTTTTTCTTATTTCTTCCGCTGTTCTTATCTCAGTCACTGAGAACTGAGAGAAACAGCACACGACGGGAATAATAAAATCACCGTCCGCTATAACAAACACTATAAAACACATTATCTAAGCTGAATCGTCAGAAACTCCCAAGGATTCATTACTTCCAGTTTCTCCACTGTTTTCTGATTTTCTGCTTTATATCATTGTAAACTGAGTAAATGTGGGTTTTGGGCTGTTGTTCAGAACAAAACAAGCAAGTGGTGATCTCACATTGAGCTGTGGAAAAGTATGATGGACATTTCATCTTAATTTTTTGACAATGCTTAATTATGAAACTACATTGGATTTGAACAGGTGTTGTTCAGGTTATTCTTTATTTTATTCACCTCAATGAGGGTGGGCTGAATAACAAACAGCTCTCTGTGTAATACATAAAGGATCATACAGTTGAGTCAACATCTCTTTAAAACAGTTTCAGCAAAAACTCAATTAGAGCTTTCATGAAGGTTTGATTTACTGCTGTATTAGATTGCATTTGTTTTGGCTAATAAGTGGCAACTGAGTGTAAGATCATAAGGTGTTATGTATGTAAAATTTTTAAATGAAAAATATTTTGTAAATTTAGCTGTCAAATTAATGTAGTACATAAAAATTTACATCTAAGAACCATTTTAATGTTGTGGCTGGGCCAAATGGAGCTTAATATGTTATTACATTAGTAAAGGCTTTTTGTTATTATTAGCAAAACCTATTTACTACTTACATATATATTATTAGGGCTGCAGCTAACAACTATGTAGTCTATGTCCAGTATCAATGCATCTTCTGATTACATTTTTCAATTAGCCTAATTGTTTTGTTTAAAATGACCTTAATCATTTTTTTGTTACAATTTTGACATCTTCAGGTCTCTTGTTTTTCTTGCTAGAAACTACAAATACTACTAAGATAAATGATTATTTGATTATCAGGAGTTTAGTAAAGTTGTAGTATGAAGCTGGAGAAAATGAAAATACTCGATTAAAGAATAAGTACTTGAAACGGCACGTGTGTACAGCACTTGAATAAATGTACCACTGCTCCATACAAAACATTTCCCTCATCAGGCTGTTGCCTTTAATGTTGCCCGGCTGTTGATGTAAATGTGCCTCCATTCTTCATGCTGAGTCACTTACTGTATATGAAGCCATGGTTAACACTATTAAGCGTTTCGAGTACTTGTGTGTTACTTCCGCTCCCTGATCTACTGTATTTGCGCAACACTCTTGTGATGTTTCCTATTTTCTGTCTTTCCTTGTAGATGCAGACTATAAAATGTGTGGTGGTAGGAGACGGTGCAGTAGGAAAGACCTGCTTACTGATCTCCTACACAACCAACAAGTTCCCCTCAGAATATGTGCCTACGGTAAGAACAATCAATACACACTGAGTCATGTTAAAAAAAAAAAAGTGCTGTGTGTTTCCTCAGGGTTGAAATACGGTGTAATCAGATTTGCCAAATAATTTTTATTTTTTTTGTCTGCTCACAGGTTTTTGACAATTATGCAGTGACAGTGATGATCGGGGGAGAGCCCTATACACTCGGCCTTTTTGACACAGCGGGTAACTCGAATGTCTTTGGAAATCTCTCGTTTTCTCTCTCATTTCTGTCATTCTGAAACTGATAGAAAAACTTTCCTGCTCTTCTTGTTTTGTGATTGTTGCTCTCAGGTCAGGAGGATTATGACAGGCTGCGTCCTCTCAGCTATCCACAGACAGACGTGTTCCTTGTATGTTTCTCTGTCGTCTCCCCCTCATCTTTTGAAAACGTCAAAGAGAAGGTCAGTATTTTTTAATCATGTTTTTTCACTGATTGGGCTGAAGCTGGCGCAGATATGATACTGTACTGATACCTAAAAGATAATTTTATGACCTGTCACATTGAGAAATATAAATAATAAAATCCTTTAATAAACAAGCCAAAGTTTTAAAATTCAATAGTTTTGAAACAGAAATAATAGTAAAACCATATGAAATTGGCAGAATTGTATAATTCAGGACTTATCTGATCAAAGAGTAAGTAAACAACATTACAAATCTGACCAGACATTTAATGCCAGCCATATTCCGTTTAATAACAAAGAATATTAAGGATTGATACTCAGTCCTAGACATGACCAGGAAAGAAGAAAATATGAATTTAATGTTTTTGTTGTTTTTCTTTTTCAGTGGGTTCCTGAGATTTCTCACCACTGCCCACGCACACCCTTCCTGTTAGTGGGCACACAGGTGGACCTGCGGGAAGACAGCAACACGATCGAGAAGCTGGCGAAGAACAAACAGCGCCCCCTATACCCTGAGAGCGGGGAGAAGCTGGCGCGTGAGCTCAAGGCTGTAAAATACGTGGAGTGCTCTGCTCTGACACAGGTGTGGGACAAGTTTTCACCACACTTTTAAAGTGAAAGCAGCATATTTGGTAAAAACGTTAATTAATGACAGCAAAAAATTTTCTTTCTAACTGTTGTTTTCTCTCTTCTTCTTCTACAACCAGCGAGGGCTTAAGAATGTGTTTGACGAGGCCATCCTGGCAGCCTTGGAGCCTCCAGAGACCAAAACCAAGAGAAAGTGCGTCCTGCTATAGATGAACAACGACAAAGAGAGACGTAATGGTGTAAGAAATAGGTGGGGTGAATCAAAACATCAGAAAGATCAATGGCCAATATGAAAAAAGGACAAAACAAAAGGGGAAGGGAGGTACAATGCCATTGAGACTTATTCTAATACACGTGTACACTGATTGTGCCTTCAAAATAAACTTTGAAAGAGGCTGAGGCAGCAAAACTTCAGCATGCAGTAAATGCAGTAAGTGTCACCTAACTCCTTTTCTGAAAGCTTTTAAAAAATTGCAGTGTTCTCTACAAATGTTCAGGTGGGGCGGGCCCCCCCTGCCTGTCACTGTTGCTCCATTTAAAGAAAAAAAAAAAGAAGAAAGATTCATTTATATAGTTGCCTTTGAACTCCTCTGTGTTGTGCTTCTTGCAATCAATTGGGGCTTTTAAACCCAATGTGGGGAAATATAAACAGGGAAACACTTTAGTTACATTTAACATTAAGTTTTTAGAGAACTTTGTTTTGTACATTTAAAGGGGCAACTTAATGTTAAGTGGTACTTTATTTGCTTTCTTTTCTGACCCTGACGAAAGCACAAGAGATTTATTATCACTCCAGACAAAGGTAGCTGTTTGAAATGATTTTCTTCCAACTCCCAGTGACATTTGCGGGAGGCCAAGTGCATTTTCACCAATTTCCCTTCTCAAGGTGACTTATGAATTTCTATTTTATTCTCCTTTTGTGTATATTGTATTAATTCTGTGACTCTGTTTTGGGAAATTTAGTTATTCATTTTGAAACTTGACTTTTTATTTTATCCAGATTTTTTTTTTTTTATCGCTAGACTACCAACTTTGAGTGATTGATAATATAACAAATTAAGTTGTAATATTTTCAATAGATCTTAATCTCGATAGAGATTGAGATGATAACCTTTGCTAGTAGATTTCTGGGTGTTTGTAATCACAGGATATTTTTAATAAAAATGGTTTAATGACATGGGAAGTAGCCATTGTTATGTATGTTCGAGTGAGAATGCCACCTGCACAACAAATCATAAGAGGGATCATTTTAGCTGTTGATGGTCCGATGAACCACTAGTTATGTTTACGTCAGTGTTTTTGACTTAAACGTTCTGTGTATTCTTGATGTTCTGAATACATTCCCTTTTCATAAAGGAAAGCCAGTCTTTTAATATTTTGAAACCTTCATTCTTCACATCAACAAGCTGTCTACTTCTCTGCCTTTTGGCAGTGCATTGCAAGGTGACTCAGTCCGTGTTTCATGGCTTACATGCACTATACACTCACTGTATGGCTTTTTGCACATGGCAGGAGTGTATATGATATAAGGCTGGGATAACGGTTCCCCAGTGATACACATTAACATCCTTGTGGGTCTATGGAGAGAAGGGTGTTGAGGGTAACCACTGATTGCAGGGGCACATCCCCAAATCTCAACAATGTGTTGTGCAGATCTGGGCGTCAATCACACTGGCTAATACAATTCCTATTTGAAAGGGGGTTGAAACAGAAAGGAAAAAAAAACAATGTAAAAATTTGTATAAACTCTTTAAAACATTGCTCCTAGTGCCTCTAGTGGTCAAAAACTTCACAGGGTACCTTTATCTTTGCAGCTAACTCGTGCACCTTAGTTGAGAATTTCAAGCGAAACATCTTGAACATGTCTGGCCAATAAGAAACTCAAGAAACATCTGTTGGATAAAACTACTGTATTTATTAGATTTCTTGATCAAACCTAAAAAGACTGCTTGTGCAGGAGCACAGAAGAGATGACAGTGAGGGACAAAACACAAGACAGACACTGGTGTAAGTAGAAGTTATCCTTGCTGTTTGAGATGTCACTGCTGGAGGCTGAAGTGAAGATACGCAAATAAATAAACGAGAATAGAGAAGAAAACATAAATAGAGTCAATTTTTCAACTATCATAGTCTATGATACAATGCAAATAGTTTGCATCAAACAAAAATAGTGCTGCAATGTTTTCTGTGTTAGTTCTGGTTAAGTTCAGCTTCAAAAGCTTTGTCAGTTCAATGTGAGAGTAGCTGTTCAATGCGAGTATGTTTGTGTGCATGTGTTCATGTGTGCATACGTAAGGCACAGACCACTTGTCCGTGTTGAATAAGGTCAAGAAAAGGTGGAAGTGATTTTCGATTGTGCCTTACTCGCTGCTGATGCTTTGTCATCGTTCTTTGTTTTTGTATGTGCTCTAACTTTGCAGTTTTTACAACAGGATTAACTCTAGCTTCGCTGCTCCGAGATGAGAGTTAGTTAAACCTACTTTTGGCCAACATGTACGATAGTTTGGTGTCTGTGTTGTCCTTATTCCGTCTTTGTGTTCCAAAGTGTCTGTCTGGTGGTTTGTTCAGGTCAGTTAGTTTGGTCTTGTTTGGGCCGTCTTACACTCTGCAGGTGTGAATAGTGACTGTGTTCTTGCACTGCTGGCAGCGGACTGAGCAGCACCAGGAGAACTTGCAGGAGCAGCGCTGCACCACCTCAGCCCGTCCCGCTCTGTACCCTGGCCCGCAGCACACCAGCTCACAGCCATCTGGTGCCAGCCGAGAAGTTCCTGGAGCGTGTTTTAGAAGAGAGGTGCATCACTTTCTGTAATTGATTTGATTTGTAAGTTTGGTTATTTTCCTCTGAGATACGTCTTGCCGCTGATCTTACCGTTACATCTCCTACCAGCAGTCCCAGGGATACCGTTGTCAGGGTCGAGATGGCAGAAATCTGGAGAAGGCGCAAGGTACACAAGGTCTCTGGCAGCAGGGGGTTTGACCTGGGGGTCACGGGGGAGCAGGGCTGTCCTGGATCCTATGCGAGTCAGCCGGACCTAAGAGAAGGATGATGTTGAAAGACAGATTGTGGACATTTTCAAGGTTTCAAATAAAGTATCTGCATCGATGACTTCTTCACGTGTTCGCCTGCTAAGCTAAGGAATATGAAACAAGCAGAAGGTGTAGTCTGATACCTCTGTGGCTCCATCAAAGCGTTCCTTTAGCACAACGCCGACGCGCCTGAACGGAGGCATGACCTTCCAGCAGGTCCTCAACTCACAAGAGCCAGAGACACCATGACACTTACACTCCACCTGCATGTTGTGAAGGATGGCCTGAGGATGACAGGATAGTGAATATGAGTGGAGCAGATTGTCACTACATTCTCACAGATTTTAGAGCTGGAAATGAACAACAGTTTGTGAAAAAGTGCTGCCACCAACCTTTCGACCAGCCTCGTTGTTATGGAGATTCATAAGCGGTCGTCCTGCTGACAGCCCCTTGGCTCGTTCTGGTTCGTCCACAAATGTCTGGGAGAAAGCCACACCATAGGACAGGTTGTCACTGCACCCAGACCACTGGAAACCTGTGGTGGGACAGAAAAACAGTAGTGTGGAAAACTGGAGCCTTGGAACTATTTCACTTGACGTTTTCAAGTTGAAAGTGGAAGACTGGTAAATGGAAAATCCACATTGGATCACATAAAGCAGAAACAACGCTACACTGCTCTCTGTGGTTTCAGTCTTTCATAGATATTGCCACAATCCAGTAGGTAATGTTGTTTTGTCTGAGACAGCTGATGGTGATGTCACTCACTGGAGCGTGGACTTAAATGTTACATAGGTAAGTTTCAACCAGCAGAAAACAGTGGAGCAGTAGTTTTATGCTCTGTCGGTCTGTCGGTCCGTGTGACTCAGTGTGGATTTACCCGTTCCATTTTCATGCAACAGAATCCAAGCTCACCCTCGGGGCTGACCCCCCTGACCTTCCTGTCACAGCCACACCTCTCCAGCTCCCCGCGAGTGCAGGCTCGGGTCACCGCCACTGCCACAGCTGCGGAGGACAAAGCATGCACAAAGGCCGCCTCACGAGTGCCTGAATTTAAAATAGAGCACAGGATGCAGAAATCCTGATTCTGAAGTGTGTGTGAGAGTCGCTCAATGTTTAGATTTTTCAGGAGGTAATTCTGCATGACATAAGTTCAGCAACGAGCATACCTTGGTTCATGACTCTGCCAAATACATTGATCCCACGTGGGGTGGTGGAACAGTTCCAACGGCGATTCCTGAACTGGTGCTGGCACTGCGTTACACAGTGACATGCAAAACAGACAAAAAGGGGGTTCTTAACAGCTCCACTGCACCGATTGTAACAACAACATGTATATGAGACAAAAAATAATCACATAATGATGATGCGTGCAGGTCATGACCCCTGAGACTATTTGCTCTCTGACCATACCTCTTCTATGACCATCTCTGCTGCTTTGCGTACGGACTCCATGACCTCCCCCCGTGCCCTGCACACCCCCACCTGCCCTGGGGTCAGCCCCCTCAGCCGTGCACATGGGGCAGCACCGGACACAGGCCTGGAGCGAGGCAGCCTCGCCAGGGAGCTGGGGCAGAAAAATGGGTAAAGGTATAGTGACTCACAGCAGATTTGGAGGGCAAAAAAAGGAAGATGTATAATTAAGTAGAGGGAGGGGGGAGAAAGAAGAGGAAGAGCAGAGAGGGGACAAAAAGGATGAAGAGGTAACAAGTTTTAGAGAGGACAGAAACAAGGGCAGGACCGGGCGAAGAAGACAGAGAAGGCACAGTGAAGGCAAAGAGAAAGAAAAGAGAAAAGGTCACCAGGACTGAGACAAAGAAAGAGAGGGGAGCAACTGAAAGAGATTTAGAGACATGTCACCATCTTTTAAAAGTTATAGCATGACAAACAAACTCCCTCTTTCTCTTCCTCCCTCGCACGCTAGACTTACAGCCAGTTGGTTGCCATGGTGGGGTGGGTTGCCCATAGCAACAGGAGGAGGAGTGGTGCCGTGAGATTGACAGTGGAGACAGTTGGCATCAGACTGTCTGTCTGTCTGTCCGTCTCCGTGCGTCAGGCTGGGTCTTTGGACAGCACGCTGCCCGTCTCCACAGTTGAAGTGATCTGTCTGTGTGTCTGTGTGTCTGGTGTTGGTTTATGTTTCTGGTCCAGTGTCTGGGGATGATCCCCTCATATCTGTTGAAACGACAAATTAACAGATTAGAGACAAATCTACTGCCGAATTTGTTAATCATCCAATTCTATAAGACATTTTTAATAATCTTCAGTTAAACAATTCCTTATTAATATATCAGTGTTTCAGTTTATGTGAGTTGCTGTGCAGCTTTAAAAGTTGCAATATGAGACAAAACATTTTCCAAGACTCTACAAGCTGTTTATCATTCAGCTTTGGTATACAACCAAAAGTTTTTTCTCCTGCAATTCCCAGTAAAATGTCTTTCCAGTTTGCCACAGTAACACTGATTCTTACCAGTTCATAGTCCTGTGATATCCAGTTATTCTTCCCTTTTGTTTGACCAAATTTTGTCCAAATTTTAATCAGCAAAGTCGTTCATCGGTTTCTTCTCTAGCGCTGTCAGTGACGACAAAAGCATGCTCACAAGAGGGTTTTACGAATTACAAGTAAAACTCATCTTTTTATAATTCAAAAATTAATCCTCATTTCCAATTTAATTGGACAAATTTAAAAAAAATCTACCCCCAGAAACAAATCTTAAAATCCAGGAGTGCTAATAAAAGCCTAATAACATTGTGTCCGCAGGTACTTGGTTCAGTCCCAGGAAAACAAAAGCGTCCATTCCAGGTTGAAACAGCAAGAATGTGTGAGAGCAAGGAGATGGGAGTGATGGGTTATAAAGGAGGTAGAGAGTGAGGGTGGGAGAGAGAGGACAGGCGTGATCCTGGGTGTGGAGTGATGCCGAGGGAGGAGGAGGCTTTGAAAAAGAATAATAGTTGTACTACGTAAGTATTTAGAGTGTATGTATGCCCTATGTGTTTGTTTGGCATGAGACCTAAAATCTGAGCCTGTGCTGGAGACACAGGGCTGCAGTCTTCAAAATGATTATCACAAATGCATTAATGTGTCCCATGATTTCCTCATGTGTGTATGCATGCTTATGTGTATCTTCTGGAGTGCTTTAGCTACAGAGAAACTCGACACAGAGAGCACAAATTCCAGCCTTTTGTTTCTTTTACTGAAAGTATTGTATATTGAGTATTGAGCCATGAGATGTCCTGCAAGATGCTCACATCAAAAACAATGACAAAGCATTTCTGTTTCCACTTATATGCATATGCATGTGAGAAAGTGTCTTACCTAATGTTTAATTTTCCCAAACTTTGTTGCTCATTTTACGAGTCCCCCCCTCCCCTTCCACTATCTCCCCTGCATTTGCCCTCTCGTTCTCCCTCTCTCCCACTCCCCATATTGTCTTAGAAGAAGGGGTGACATTTAGACAAGGGGAAGAAAACACACTGCCGACAAATATTGGAACTGAGGCAAATAAATCACGAGATAGGAGGGAAAGCAGGGCACAAGGGAGAGAGCGGATGGGTGTTACACCGGGGTTAGGAAAAAGTAGCAAAGAATAACAAAGCAAGTTTGTGAAACATAAATTTGAGGGGAAAAAATGGAATGACTTAATGTGTGTGGATTTAATGTTTGAGAAAAGACCCTAAAATACTGTTTACTTATTCATTTATGCTGTAGTGTAACATTGAGGAACAGACAGCATAACATAAACTATACTGCATGATTTTTTTATTCACTGCAAATCCCTTGCACAGTATGAGAATAATTATTCAGTTTAAGTTTACTTTTTAACAGTGTACTTGGTAGTTTTCCCTCCTCTAGTCTTGTACAGCCAGTAATGTAATGTCATAGCCCTTGCATAAAAGGTAAGTAAACAAACTGTTATTCCAGCTTTCTTGTCCACTAATATGGTTAAAGAATTTCTATAATTTAAAATGGTTAAATATGTGATTTAAATGTTGCTTATACATACAATTGCACATTAATTCCATGACAGTCTAGGAAGAAGTTATCTGGCTATGTGCTACTGTTTGGTAGCTGCTTTGCTAAACTAGGCTCGTTAGCTTTTAGCTAGATAGTTAATCTGGTCTTATGTTTTTTTTCTACATTATGATTATATTGAGCTTGTGCCTGATTCATGGAGTTTAACAAATTCAGTTACTAAGATGCTGAAGTATCAAAATACATTTTTCAATTACAGGTGATAAAAAGTGGGAACATTAGCTTTAGCTAAGCTGTAGCTATATTGCCAGCAGGCTTTAACTAGCATTTGCCTTCTGCAGTTTACATGTTATTTTTTTTCAAAAACTGCACATTTCTATACAACGTTATGACCTTTTACTAGATGATTCTGATGCTAATTCAATTTTGAACAAATTTTAGTTACTGGATTTTGGCTTTGTTACTTTTATGATGTTTTTATCCATGGTTATTTTATGGGTATATCTTGTATCCTTTGTAATCTGCATCGGTTGATTAGGATGGGACCACTGTAATTTCCATAATTTTATGGCTATACTGAACCTTGAAGACTTTTTATTTTAAATCTCAAAGGTCATCAAAGTGAAAAAAAGGATTGTGCTTCAGTCTTGTCACACCTGATGAAACAAACTTATTTATTGCTCAGTCCCAGTCCAGGATTTGGTGGCCAATTTACCTGAACCCTTTGACACCCAGTTCCTCAGTAAATGGTCACCCCATCCCCACACCCTCTCTCTCTCTCTCTCTCTCTCTCTCTCCCTCTCTCCCTCTCTTTCTCTCTCTCTCACACACACACACACACACACACACACACACACACACACACACACACACACACACACACACACTCTTTCCTCTGTCTATATCTGTAAAGACAGGTTCCTTCTAGGCCCCCTTCCCTCCTTTTTTGTCCTCCTCATGTCGTATTCCTCCTTTGTGTCCCCTGTTTCTCCAAGTGACGTCTTCCGCTGTCTCCCACAGCAACGCCATGGTGATGAGCTGGCCACTGTCATGTCCGGCGCCTCTGTTATGCTCATCGCTTCACCCCTCTCTCGTAAATAACTTGCCCTCTTTTTTTTTTATCTTTATCTTTCCCCCATTTTGTGGACATTTTATCATGCTCAAATGGTCTGGTACTGATTGACTGTAGCCAGGTTGCAGAGCCCAAAGAGATGCTTGTTAAAGCTTCAGCATGACATATACATAGAGATGACTTGCATTCCCTCACTTATAGTGGGGGGTGGAAGCAGACTTTGAGAGACTGTGAGGTGGGGCAACTGAACTGGTCTTACTTTGTCCACTGATGCTGACCATGGGATGTAGGATTGGCCTCATTCAAAGATGATTGCCTCAGGGTAACTCTGGACTTCATGAACACACCCCCCCCCAAGGTCATTATGAGATAGAAGTGTGACCCACCACCTTTCTCCTTCATTTGCTTTGGTACTTCTCTGCACTTGAGGGCTACCTGTCTCAGCAATCTGAGTGCGGATGGAATAATCATATCAGGCAGAAACATGACTGCCGTGCATGAGCACGCTCACATTGCTCAGGCATCTCTGCCAACAAAGAGCTGAATGCACTGCTGTGTATGAATGTGTGCGGAGCGTGTGCATGAATATTATGGGATGGCGGGCGGTGGTGTTGTCAGGCAGGGAAGTGGGGGCGGCAGAGTGGGCGGTGAGCTGTGTGCACATGGGGGGAGGGGGCAGAGGGAATGGACGACCCATGAATATTATGGAGTGGTGGTGGTGCTGTGGGGTGGAGGGGGGTGGCATGGGAGGTGTATAGTGTGTGTGAGGTGGAAAGATAGCTATGCATATGGGATAGAAGGAGAAGGAGGAGGTGTTGGTGACGGTGTTGCACGTGAGCTCATGTGTACGCGCATACATGCATGTGTAAGGGGCATTCAAGCGATAGTAACAGACAACGGCCAGACATAGGCCTTTGTTGCTATGCGATCTGCATGTACCGTACTGTGGGGAATATTGCAGAGTGGCCGTTGGAGTGGAGGAAGCAGTGGAAGGCCTCTGCACTCCCATTTTGACTGTTCCTGCCCTATTTATGCAGAGTCCAATCTCTGGTGCAACAGGAATCTTTGTTTCTATGAACATGAAAAGAGCAAAATAAATGCAGCTTATGTATGAAACACTGTTTTTCACCAACCATAAAGCCACTTCTGGCCTTCAGAGAGAAAAGCACACACACACAAGGCAGAAGGTTTGCTCTGCAGAGGAAGTTAATGATTACACCCATGTTTAACAGTGAAGAAATTAGAAATATCATCCCCACCGCACACTGTTTTATCATGTAAAATTAAAGTAAAATGAATAGTAATCCATGCTCATCCATTCACTTACGCCTTAACAAGCAGCAGCCCACCACTGGGCCAGTCAGTCACAACAAACTCATAATGTGCAGCAAAACATCGTTCAAACCAGCTGAACTTTATTTTAAATTGTAGTAGAGATCCCCAGGTTTCTTTGCATACCAAACATGCCATGCTGAATTTCTGGATAAATGTTCATATAATTAAGCAAAAGGCATCTAAACTGTTAAAGTGGTACAGCTGCTCAGTATAAACATCATGAAGCTTCAGTAAAGAGCTGAATGATTTGGAAATAATAATATAAAACATTTCTGTAAGTTTGTGGGTCACATTATTGTTCATAACCAAATCAGATTCAGTGTGAAGAAGTGCAATTCAGAGAGCTGGAAATGAGTGAGTGTCTCTCTCAGTGCATCAGTAAGTATGTTTGTAGAATGATGTAGAAACATTTCAAATAGGACTTGTTGCACATTCAAGTGCTTTTGCTTTTTTTCAGAGTTTTAGATACAATATAAAGCCTGCAGCACCAGGACCAAGTGGAGAAGTATGCAGTTACAGCTGGCATGAGTTGTATATTTTTAATGAACTTCTAGTACCATTGAAAAAGCCATTTTATCACGTGGTCATGGTTACTACTTTAATAGGTCTCATGTGCAGCAGCTCATGTATTGTTTACTGTTTTTCAAACAGAACTTGAAGGCTGCAATCTGTGTGTTTTTTCATGAATCAATTTTAGCACTTCAGAGAAACTCACTCGTGACCTGCATCCAGCAACATCAGAACAAGATACTAGTATGATGTACACCCGCAAGGACTGGAGGCCTCAGCCTATTTCAGGTATACTGAGCAGGGGTACAAGTATCATTTCTGCACATACCCAAATCTGATTCCGCGTGATAAAGAATTCAGAGAGGATAAATCAGTGTGTCTTTCACACAGTGTATCAGTAAGTGTCTATTCAGAATGATTGAACACACATTTGGCCTTCAAGTGCTGCTTTTAGGCTGTTATTTGGACTTGTTGCACATTCAAGTGCTTTTACTTTGAAACAGTGGTAAGAACAAAAAAGAGCCTGCTGGGGCAAAAGCATAATTCAGCATTTGTTTATTTTAAAAGATTTCATAAAGTAAGCAACATAGAGCCACAATGTGCTGCAGCACCAGGGCCAAGCAGACACGTGTGCAGCGGTAGAAAGCATGTAATGGATGTTTGACTTAATTCTTTTGTACAGTATAATTGCCATTTGTGGTTGTTGTGGTTTCTATGTGCTAAGATCCTCAAAAGTCAAATCTTGGCAGGAAGTGTTCACAGTTATATTTACTGTTTTGATAGGTCTCCAATTTGCAGAAGCTCAAGTCTTATTTACTGCATTACAGTCGTCATTTTGAAGGCAACAGCTTGTGTGTTTTTATGAATCAAGTCACTCACTTTTGACCTGCATCCCACAACATCAGACTAAGTGGTACCAGCATGATGCTCACCTGCCATCACTCTTGTGCACTGGAACACCTGTTGACCTGTGTTGCACTTGAAGGACTTGGTCATAGATGATGTGGTGACCGTCTTCTTGGTCAACGAGACGGTGGTGGTGCAGTGTAGCTGTTATAACAGCACTATGATGAGGCCTCAGCCTACACCAGGGATGCTGGGCAGGGCTACAGCAGCATCAAAGTATTTGACACACATCCAGTCCTGTTACACCCCCGAGCTCAGCAGGCCTGTTTGACCTGAACACAGCACTACTGGCGTCTTACCTGTGTGTGGATCGCACAGGAATAAAAGTGAAGGCTCTTTGACTTCTTGGAGTAGTCATGCCCACTCTCAGGTGGGTGATCAGTGACTATTATGGTCTGTCACCAGTGGACTTGAGCTCCCCTGGAGACCATGTGACTGGTATTTTTTTTCTTTCTTGTCTTTTTAGGAGTTGTATATTATGGGATGTATGCTGCTACTGCTGGAGTATTATGGTCTGTCGAGGGGAGCAGGGAGGGGGTGTCACCATGACAACGGGGTTGCTAAGGGGGCTGGGACTACTAGTGGAAAGGGGAAGGAGTGTGCATGCAATGAGCCTGGTGCATGCATGTCTAGTAGTGGCAGTGTGCGTGCGTACGTGTGCGAGCGCGCGTGCTTGTTGGAGGGGGTGGGGGCAGGCTGAGTATTATGGTCTGTCCGTTGCGAGGTAACTATGCAGAGTCCTGTGCGAGTGTGGGAGGGGGGATTATTATGGGATGTCTGCCCCCTTTGTGTGTTTGTGAGGATGTTAGCTAAGCTCTGCCTGTGAGGTTGGGGGAGAGAGAAAAGGGGGACGGAGCAACGTGTTTTGGGTCATTGACGGCTCATTTTTTTTTAAATTTCGCTGATCATTGGTTCAGCTGGGCTTAATGAATGAACACTAAATGACAACAACTGCCGCACAAACAGCCTGACTTGTGTTAATTCTTGCACCGAGAGAGAGAGAGGGCTCACCTCGACCCGGGACTACACACACACACATACACTACAGTAAGTTTCTAATGTGTGAAGGTAGGGTTTCAATCCTTAAACTTTTCTTGGATGTATTGTTTTAACTCGACAGTGCGAATTTGCCGCTCACACTTGGAAATAATGCTGGATGCCACACTTTGCTTCATTCACTCTTGTATAGAAAAATACCTGCAAATCAACAACAGATAATGTCAATGCACATATAATCTAGTTATCCAACTTGTTTGAGTGCGCAGGTGGACAATTAGATGCTATGTCAATAATAGGAAACGAGTAACGATTAGCTACCAACCAGTGCCATTTATTATTATTTATTTTTTTTCAGCACCCACCACCCCCTCCCTTCCTGGACACCCCCGGTCCATTCTCCAACAGTCCCACGTCATTTTCCCTCCTCCCTCGCCGACCGAGGAGCAAGGTTTAGGAGGGATTAATTCGACCAGCAAGAAATTAAATTAAAACGTTGGAAAAAATGTCGGGCAGCGAGGATGAGAGGGAAGACTTTGTAGCCGCGGAGGAGCACTCACTTCTTCACGGTAAGCTCGCTTTTTTTCCTCCTCAGAAGGAAGGTCCATCTCCCTGTGACTTGAGCTCGCCTTCACCCAGAAGCTAACGTTAGCTAAAGCTAGCCAGGAGTAGTCGGCTCGGGCCGTCCGTCACTCGCCATGATAGATTAGTTAGCTAACTTGGCGAGCAAGTGTTTGTAGTCATTTTTTAACCCGTCTTATTCCACAATCCTCCAGTGTGTTTTCACGAGTGCGTGCGTGAAGTGTCAAAGTTTCAAAGACAAGTTTCAACCTGTGCTGTTGTGGCATTCACGCTGTGTGTGTGTCTGCGTGCGTGTATGTGTGTGTGGGCGTGCACGACTATCTGCCAAGCCGTGCCAGTGCGCGGTCCTCTTGTTTTCTGCCTCTGGCCTGCAGCACTGCTACTGTCCGTGTGTACACTGTGTCTTCTTGTACTAATGAAAGCATGTCACCGGCAGATGAAGACGAGCCGGAGGATGCTGTGTCTGACGTTGAAGAGGTACCCAAGTCCAAGAAGAAGAAGAAAGCCAAGAAGAGCAACCGAGAGAGCAGGAGTAGTAAGAGACAGAGACCCATCAGAGAGGTTAGTTTGCTGTCCTATCCAAGAACTGGCTAACTTTTCATGTTTAGCACTTCAAAAAATGTTAAAGGGTAGTTTCATTTAAATAAAAAAAAAAAAAAAGTTTATCTTAAAAGAATATTGATATTTTAATATTTACACTGAAATTGTTATTGGTCACTGTAATCATTCATGGCCATGAAGAAATCCCTTCCTAAGGTGATTTCAATGATTTTCATTGTAAAAATGCACTGTAAAGTTCAGCTGTTAGAAAAATCAAGTGAACCTGTCTTTCACGGCTGTGACAGATTTGACTTTTTATAGATTTCTGCAACTGTCAAACCCCCATACTGGGTGACAACAACAGCTAGGCAAGTGAAATGTTAAAGATATTGATTTATTTCCTGCCTAATCTTGAGCACAAAAAAAATAAAAGAAGCCCTTTTTATTTATATATTAGCTCAAGCAAGGGTCCCATACACCTACTGGACCTGCACATAACACCCTGCTGTAAAAGAGATGTGCTTGTAGAATGTAATAGATATAAAGGGTTATGGTAAAATACAAGAGATAAAAACATTACCTGAAATTAGGGGCTTCAACTAACAGTTATTATTATTATCTCATCATCTGCAGATTATTTTCTCAATTAACTGGTTAATCATTTTGTCTTTGAAATGTCAGTAGATTGTAAGTTATGACCACTAAAATGTCCCAGAATGTGGTGACACATTCAAATTGGGTGTTTTGACTGACCGACAGTGAAAAAGCCAACAACATTCAGTCGTCATTCATGTAAAAACAGGCAGTAAATCCTCACATTTGAGAACCTTGAGTAATGAAATCTATAGTAATCTTTCTTGAAATATGATTACAAAGATTATTTAATCATGTTGTAAAGTACTTTTCTGACAGTAGACTAATAGATTTAGTGACTGATTGTATCAACTCTGCCTGAGAGTATTGGTGAATCATGCACTGACAAATGCTGCTTTGTGGATGACAGGGCAGAGCTGTGCGACTGTCCATGCTGACCTCAGCCCAGCATAGTGCCATGATCTTTACAAGGAATAAAATAAAAAGGATGTCATTTTTATGTGTAATTTATAGTTTATGTGATACATAAATGTGATACATAAAAAGCAGCATTGTCTTCCGGTAATTAGCAGAGTCATTCGTTGTCTTGCAGGAGTTGCCAGTCAGCTCCCCAGAGCACCTGATTGGAGTAGAAGCAGCAGAGAGAGATGCAGACGAGGGAGGTGTGCGGTCAGAGAGTGAAGGAAGTGATTATGCCCCTGGGAAGAAAAAGAAGAAACGCCTCAGCTCTGCCAAAGACAAGAAGAAAGGAGGTGCAGCAGCAGAGAAAGGAGGCTCATCCAATTCAAAGAGCAAACGCAAAGAACCTGAACCCGAAGATGACGAGGATGATGACGATGATTGCCAGGTAGTAAAGGTTCCTTCAGACTCCGCTGCAGAGTGGAAAGCTATTTCCTTCAGGGCTAACATATGAAACTAACCTCCCCTGGTTGTTCTTTTCAACCTCTCTCCTCCTGCCTCAGCCTAAAAGCTCCTCCCAGCTGCTGGAGGCCTGGGGCATGAAAGACATTGACCACATCTTTACTCAGGAAGACTACAGCTCCCTCACCAACTACAAGGCCTTCAGCCAGTTTGTTAGGTAAGAAAACCCCTTTTGTATTAACAATATTATTGTTGGCCTCTACCTTGTTATTAAGGAGCTACGCATGTATGAAAATGAATAATAACTACCTTTCTTGTAAATGTTATGCTCTTAGGCCTTTAATTGCAGCTAAGAACCCCAAAATTGCTGTGTCCAAGATGATGACTTTGATGATGGCAAAGTGGAGAGAATTCAGCACAAACAACCCACTGAAGGTATTGAAATTCTGAACAAGTCTGCAGGTCTGACTTATAATGAATGAGATTTGTCTTTCATACGTTGCTGTTCTCTTGTGTGTTTGACAGTAGAGAGCAGAGTTTCTGATTCTGTGCTCTGTCCCCATGTAGGGTTGCGCCACTGCCAATGCAGCTCTGGCAGCTGCCAACGTGGCTGCAGCTGTGGAGAACATGGTGGTGGCAGGGACAGATGGAGGGGCAGAGACCAGTGCTGCCCCTTTACCCACACCTGCTTCGACTCCTGCTGCTGCGCCGACACCTGCTGCACCCCCAGCACCTCCTCTCCGCAAGGCAAAGACCAAAGAGGGCAAAGGTACAGTAGGACAAATGAAGAATATGGTTATTACAAGTTTTATTATAATTATGCTTGAAATAAAAGATGGTTTGTTATTTATGGACTTGGAACAGATTCCTTGTTTAATCTTTGCCTTTATTATGTGAAAGAGTCACTAGTTAAATTATTGTCTGAAACTTCTCAGGTCCCAATGCTCGCAAGAAGTCGAAATCTTCGCTTAAGCCCCCACCGAAACCCAAACCCAAAAAAGTGGCTCCACTCAAGATCAAACTAGGGGGGCTCAACAGCAAGAGGAAGCGCTCCTCTGTAAGAGACTGTTCCTGTCACTGAATTCTCATGTCCCTTGTCCTGAGCTTATTTAATCACCAGAATCAGAATATTGAGTGTGTATTGTAATGTAAGCACCTATTTCTCTGATTCTCGACCTTCTCTCTCTCTCTCTCTCTCTCTCTCTCTCTGTCACTCAGAGCGATGAAGATGAACCAGATGGCGACAGTGACTTTGACGATGGGAGTTTCTCAGTGTCGGATGGCTCCAATCGCAGCAGCCGTCCTAAGAAGAAGCCCAAGAGCGCAAAGAAAAAGAAGAAAGGTTAGATTGGAAATATTACTGAAATAAAAAGTCTTCTCTAGAGGGTTTGCCTTGTCAAATCGGATCAAAGTCATAGCCAAGATGAAGGCTATTACTGATCTTGTGTCTAGTTCCCTGTACCTCATTTTTCCTGCTACTTTTCTGTGAACGTCCTCTCTTAGTGGAAACAGAAGACGGCGACGGCTATGAGACAGACCACCAGGACTACTGTGAAGTGTGCCAACAGGGAGGAGAGATCATTTTGTGTGACACCTGCCCCAGAGCTTATCACATGGTCTGTCTGGACCCTGACATGGAGAAGGCACCTGAGGGCAAGTGGAGCTGCCCACACTGTGTGAGTACTGTAATCTCACCCCTCAGTGCTGTGCAGAAAAGGCCATTAGGTCATACGCTAGAGAAGACTGGGCCTGATTCCTGGAGTATGAAACATCAGGGCAAAAATTACACCTGTCTCCAAAACGCTGTTGTGTGGAAGTGCATTCCTGGAAAGTTGCACTGACACGAGAGTTGATTGTTGGGAAATGGATTTTACTGGCAAGGATTTTGACAAATTTTTGTGTTCTCCCTTTCTCTTTGTCCTCTGCCCCCCCCCCCCCGCAACCTTTTGCTCATGTTCATGTCTATCCTCTCCTACTCCCCTCCACACGCCTTATCCGCCCCCCATCCCCCATTTCCTCTTCTTGTTCCTCCCCTCCCTCTCCCTCCCTCCCCTCT
>NW_019525378.1:921172-930837 GCF_002814215.2 Seriola lalandi dorsalis | reverse complement strand
CCCCCCTCCTCACACACACACTCCACTTCCCTCTCTGTCTGTAATTCTGGCACCAGGAGAAGGAGGGGATCCAGTGGGAGGCCAGGGATGATCTGTCTGAGGCCGAAGGGGAGGACGAGGAAGACAGGAGGGATGAAGGGGTGGAGGAGGAAGATGACCACCACATTGAATTCTGCCGGGTGTGCAAGGATGGAGGGGAGCTGCTTTGCTGTGACACCTGCCCCTCCTCCTACCACATCCACTGCCTCAACCCTCCTCTCCCTGAAATCCCCAATGGAGAATGGATCTGCCCCCGCTGCAAGGTGAGCGCCGTGTACTGGTGCATTTGAGTATGTGTGTGCACGTGCTCATGTGGGCGTGCACACAGATTGCAGATTCCATCTTGTGCACATTTGTGCTGGAGATAAAGAGCTTTTTCTCTTGCTTTCGATAAGTTTACAAATAGTATTTTAGACAAACAATGGCAACCATACGTTTTTTTATTTTGCTGATTTCTCCAGTCCTAAGAATTCACTATTTATATTTTAAAAACAGAATTTTTTTGTCAGTGGTAAATTGCTTCTTTACTTTGATAAGCATCCTATCCTTAATTATTTCCTCTCCTCCTGCGTTTCCTAACAGTGTCCAACAATGAAGGGGAAAGTCCAGAAGGTTTTGACATGGCGCTGGGGGGAGCCGCCGGCCCCCACACCTGTTCCCCGGCCTTTTGATCTGCCTGCTGATGCTCCTGATCCTCCACCGCTAGTGGGACGCAGGGAGAGGGAGTTCTTTGTCAAATGGTGCAATATGTCCTACTGGCACTGCTCCTGGGTGCAGGAGCTACAGGTACACACACTCTCTGACAATGTATCCACCTGTAACTGAGTATGTGCTTTGTGCAGTTTTCTTTGTGCAAGTGTGGGACATTTTTCTGTTCCCTCTAAAGTTTATAACACCAAAACTCAGATGGCCTTTTCTTTACCCCACTGTCACTCTTTACCAGTTGGAGCTGAATTGCCAGGTGATGTTCCGTAACTACCAGAGAAAGACTGACATGGATGAACCACCACCTGTGGACTTTGGAGGCGAGGGTGATGATGACAAGAGCACCAAGAGGAAGAACAAAGATCCTCTCTTTGTCCACATGGAAGAGGAGTATTACCGTTATGGAGTCAAGATGGAGTGGCTGATGATCCACCGCATCCTCAACCACAGGTAGGACAGAATCATAAGAAATATGCATTTAACCCATGAGCAGAAATACATATTATTTACTATTATATATAAATAAGTTTTAACAGATTATTCATGTGGTCTTGATGTGCATTTCTATAGTTAGTGGCATACAGATTCTATGTCTTATCCTGATAATGCTATAAATATAATAAACTAAAATAGTTAAGTGGAAAAAAGAAATCAAAGCTATGACTGTCAATTCAATATCATGTCATCCCTCAAGAAAAATTAGGAAGAATATAAAGTTGAAAATTAATTGTTTGAAGTCAAAATACAATAACTTACTCTACTGTTATCATCTTTACTGCACAGTAGTACACTCAGAGAGAAAACGCAGTGATTTTGTTTTATCGTAACTCTGTCTTTCCTGTATTTCTCTTTTTTTTTTTCATGTCAGTGTTGATAAAAAGAACAACGTACATTACCTGATCAAATGGAGAGATCTGCCCTATGACCAGTCAACCTGGGAGAGTGAAGACATGGACATTTCTGAGTATGACACTTACAAACAGACGTACTGGAATCACAGGTATGCAGAGATGAACAAAGTATCACATACTGCTTCTCTTAAATTATACATGCCGTTTGTTGTAAGTGTGTTTTTTTTTGTTTGTTTTTTTTACCAAAAACTGCCATTTCCTCTTACAGAGAGTTGATGGTGGGTGAAGAAGGCAGACCTGGAAAAAAGCTGAAGAAGACAGTCAAAGTAAAGAAGACAGAGCGGCCACCGGCTAACCCTGTCGTAGATGTAGGTATTTTAAATCTTTGGACCAAGAAAGAAAAACGAGACTTTCCTATTTTCATACTCAACCTTGGCCATTGTGAAACTGATCCTGTCATATATAGTTTTTGTAATAGACTGATGTATTATTGATGACAAAATGAGGGCTCCTTGTCAGGTTTATTCCCCTGGCAGAATAAAAAGTAACCAGAATTATAAGAGCTGTGGAACTGATATTCTCCCTGTTTCCTTCTTGCAGCCCACCATCAAGTTTGATCGGCAGCCTGATTACCTGGACAGCACAGGAGGGACTCTGCATCCTTACCAGCTAGAGGGGTTGAACTGGCTGAGGTTTTCGTGGGCTCAGGCCACCGACACTATTCTGGCCGATGAGATGGGTTTAGGCAAGACTGTACAGACCGCTGTCTTTCTTTACTCATTGTACAAGGAGGTAAGGAACTGTATATATGAACGTCTTGCAAGGATTGTAAGGATATTTTTGTAACTTGAGTGCTGGAGACAAAATATCTTTTCTGCATGTTCATTTTAACTGACACTTATTTTGTCCAGTCTGCCCACCCCTGTCAGTCAGTGTTAGTTGGTGGGTCTCAGACATGTGACACATAGTAACTCTGTCCATTACAGGGGATGAGTTCAAAGTAAGGAACTCTATCCTAAAGGCAGGGCAAGACAAATACAGTAGTTTATTTACATATCTTGTCATTTATCTCATAGTAAATCCTTCAATGTTAATTTTGATTCCACATTTGACTTCCACTGTTACAGGGTCACTCCAAAGGTCCCTTTCTGGTCAGTGCTCCCCTGTCAACCATCATTAACTGGGAGAGAGAATTTGAGATGTGGGCCCCCGACATGTACGTGGTCACCTACATAGGGGACAAGGACAGCAGGGCTGTCATCAGAGAGAACGAGTTCTCCTTTGAAGGAAATGCTATCCGAGGTGGGAAAAAGGCCTCCAAGATGAAGGTAAGAAAAAAAAGTGGAGGAGAGCGATGATACCAAATCAGATATATTAAAGGTTTTTGATAGGAAATAGTGATGTAATAGTGATCAGTTTGCTGCTTTCAGCCCTGATAATTGTGTTTCTACTTCTTTCCTTGTTTGGCAGCTGAACTAATGTCCCCACTACTCTGTGCTTTACAGAAAGACTCACCAGTCAAGTTCCATGTTCTGCTGACGTCCTATGAATTGATCACCATTGACCAGGCTGTGCTCGGCTCCATTGAATGGGCCTGTCTTGTTGTGGATGAAGCACATAGACTCAAGAACAACCAGTCCAAGGTAACAACAAACACTGCTTTATATTTAGTGTTTGTTTTCTAGGGTTTCAAACATTTTTATTGTCAATTGTCCAAAATTCAATATGTTTTTCCTTTTTTCTTGGCTTGTTACTAGTTCTTCAGAGTGTTGAACAACTACCCGCTGCAACACAAGCTGCTGCTGACCGGCACTCCTCTTCAGAACAACCTGGAGGAGCTCTTCCACTTGCTGAACTTCCTGACCCCAGAGAGATTCAAGTCAGTATGTGGCCACAGCGCATGTGGCTTGTCTTGCAGACACAATGTAGACGCCCACATTGATTCTATATTTATTTATGTTTTGCTTTCTCTCTGCAGCAACCTGGAGGGGTTTCTAGAGGAGTTTGCAGACATTGCCAAAGAGGACCAGATCAAGAAGCTGCATGACATGCTGGGACCACACATGCTCAGGAGGCTGAAGGCCGATGTTTTCAAACACATGCCCTCCAAGACTGAGCTCATTGTTAGAGTGGAGCTGAGCCCCATGCAGAAGTATGTAATAAGAGGAGATTTATAGTAATCAAAATTGAACTGAACACTGGCATTTTTAGATGTTATTAGTTTTGCGTAATGTGGTGTTTAAAATCTGAATTCTCCGAATGTCTACAGTATTTTCTTTTGTTTGATCTCTTTTGCCTCTTTCCTCATTTGTTTCACTTTTTTCTTTGTTGTAACCCAGGAAATACTACAAGTTCATCCTAACACGTAACTTTGAGGCCCTAAACACTCGTGGAGGAGGAAACCAAGTCTCTCTGCTCAATGTGGTGATGGACCTCAAAAAGTGCTGCAATCACCCCTACCTGTTTCCTGCAGCTGCCACAGTACGATCCATGTCTTTCACACAATTATGTGGGAACAGGGTGCATGTTGTGTTGCAGCACTTGTGTTGAAACTTGTTTAATGCAGTCAGTTTATTCGGCTTGATTGCAGGAAGCACCGAAGCTTCCAAATGGCATGTATGAGGGCACTGCTCTGACCAAGTCTTCAGGAAAACTGCTGCTGCTGCAGAAGATGATGAGGAGGCTGAAGGAGGGAGGCCACAGAGTTCTGGTCTTCTCTCAGATGACCAAAATGCTGGACCTGCTGGAGGATTTCTTGGAGAACGAAGGTTACAAATATGAGAGAATTGATGGAGGAGTCACTGGCAACTTGAGACAGGAGGCCATCGACCGCTTTAATGGTGAGAGATGTACAGGCACTGTTAGTTTTGCCTAAAATCAGCTGCTGTAGCTACCGGTGTCTAATTTTCTTCCTCTCTTCCCTGCTTTTTTTCTGTTCTTCATCCCAACAGCTCCTGGTGCTCCCCAGTTTGCTTTCCTCCTCTCCACCAGAGCTGGTGGTTTAGGCATTAATCTCGCCTCCGCCGACACTGTCATCATTTACGACTCTGACTGGAACCCCCACAATGACATCCAGGTATACGGACCACAGTGCAGTCTTATCTATGTCAGCATGTTTGTTTATTTGGATGATAGGTGATTATGCTATTTGTTTCATGTGTGTTGTAGGCGTTCAGCAGAGCTCACCGTATCGGCCAGAACAGGAAGGTGATGATCTATCGCTTTGTCACCAAAGCCTCTGTAGAGGAGAGGATCACACAGGTCTGTGACAATTAACACTACAAGAAATTATACATACCTCTTAAAACTGTGTCAGCTATTTCAGGATTCTTTGAGAACCTGCTCATCACTTGATTGTCTTCCACCTACTTCCCTCCACCAGGTGGCGAAGAAGAAGATGATGCTCACCCACCTGGTGGTGCGACCTGGTCTCGG
The DNA here is from genome assembly GCF_002814215.2 of Seriola lalandi dorsalis. Taxonomy (NCBI): domain Eukaryota; kingdom Metazoa; phylum Chordata; class Actinopteri; order Carangiformes; family Carangidae; genus Seriola; species Seriola lalandi. The sequence continues at coordinate 925,807 of NW_019525378.1, read as the reverse complement.
TTCCAAGACAGGCTCCATGTCCAAACAGGAGCTCGATGATATCCTCAAATTTGGAACAGAAGAGTTGTTCAAGGATGAAGTTGGAGAAGGTGAGTTGACTTTAACCTGCTGCCACACACAGTGTATGTCTTTTTAAGGTCCAGGATTCTGTCAATCCTTTACTGTAATGTTCTCTGTGTTTTACTATTTACAATTAAACATGGCAGTGAATTGATTTTGTCACAGGACAACATATAATTTACAGTTTAACAGTAAAAAGAGTCACATTTCCTGTAAAGGATAGCTCGATAATTTGCTGTGAAAGCAACATGTGCTACAAATCATTACCGGATCAGATCAAGGGAAATTATAATTGGTACTAGCTAATTTTGAGCCTTTGCTTATATTGTACAAAAGTAAAACTATGATATTTGTACAGCTTGTTGCAGATTAGCATGTTATAGAGGAAGCAGGGGGAGTGAAGAACTCTTTATTTGAAAATGAAGGCAGCTGCCATATTTGTGAGAGTAATTAACAATATTTTTATAGTTTGCTCATTTTTGTTTAACAAAAAAAAAAGAAAAGTAAAAAGTTGGAAGTAGTGGAAATCTGTAATGCACACTGTTTTGTCAATAAATGGCTGTTCAGTTGTTTGAAACATTTGACCTAAATTGGATAGGTTTTACCAGTTTTATTGTCCTGCACTGCACATTGTTATTGTTGTGTTTGGGAGATAAGCAGGATGCTATACCTGGTTTAGAAAAGGGATTTGGGATTGACTCTAAAATTGGGGAGAGACTCTTTACATTTCTGACTGATGTGGAAAGATCGCCCCTGCGATGCCAGTCTGATCTGACAGATGTTACAGGGATTAAATTTAGTTTCCGCTTCCTTCCTTTTTCTGTGACTGATCCTGCTTTCAGGGGACAACAAGGAGGATGACAGCAGTGTGATCCACTACGATGACCATGCAATTGACCGCTTGCTGGACAGGAATCAGGATGCCACAGAGGACACTGAGCTTCAGAGCATGAACGAATACCTCAGCTCCTTCAAAGTGGCCCAGTACGTGGTCAAAGATGAAGACGATGAGGTATGAACTTCGTTGTGTTTAAAATTAGATGTTTGCCAACTGAGGGGGCTCTGTAATAGTAGAATTATCTAAAACTACTACACAGAAAAATAACATTTAGATCTAACCTTATTGCTCAGCCTTGTACAGACATTTTCTTTTTTTTTTTTTACCTGCACAAAGTGGCTTTAAATTTTTAAAAAGCTAAATCCACAAACTTGCACTCTGAGTATATTCCGCATAAATAACAATTTTATTTCGTTGAGGAGGAGGAGGTGGAAAGGGAGGTGATCAAGCAGGAGGAAAGTGTTGATCCCGACTACTGGGAGAAGTTGCTTCGACACCACTATGAGCAACAGCAAGAGGATCTTGCCCGCAATCTGGGCAAAGGCAAAAGAACTCGAAAACCAGTCAACTATAATGACGGCTCCCAGGAGGACCGAGGTATAAGACAGGGTACAGAACAATATATAATGCAACCTCTTCTCGTGTGTGCGTGTGCTGTGCAGTGCTGTCAGTGTCTGTGTGGTGTTGGTATAATATAGTAGCAGATAAAGTGAGTGCATGGCATGTAATTGTAATTTTTTCTGACTTTAGAAAGGGCATAGTAACGGTTACTCTTGTGAGTTCTTTTTTAAACGTATATTTTCTTCTTTCTCAGACCGAAGATCTTAAGAAAATATACTTTGAACACTGGGGCCTGTCTTATGACCAGATTTGCAAAATTGTCGGGTTACATTCATGGACCCCTCAAATCTGTAACACAGATTTTACTTGGAATATACAGTTTACAATATTTTATTATTTGGCAGCAGTGTTGTTCATGCTCTTGTAAACAGCTGTTAAATGTTTATATGGAAATGAAAATGTACTAAACAGATTTTTATTAGTCAAAAGTCTAACTGACAGTTTGTTAATGATTGGACAGTATTAAGGAGTCAAACTACAGGTGTAGTTGCACCTGTCAAGAATTGCTCCTGCTTTTGTAGTTCATTTAGTTGTAAGGTCAGTGTAGAGTCAGCTCATCAGCTGTGTGTTTCTAAATGTTATATACCAGCATGTATCAAAATGTGTTTATTTTTCCTGCTATTTATTGTTTGTAAAAGTAAACAGTAATTGAGAAAATTGGTTCTTTTGTTAATTTGCAAGTAAAAATGTGGTTTTGCCATAGCAGCTCCCACTGCTGAACGAAAGCAGCCCCATGTGGAGTTTGGACGTACTTTATCTTATCTTGATTAGATTCTGTCCAGGCAATGAAGAGTTGTGTCCTTTTTTTATATTCTCCTGCCTCAATATTTCTCTGTTTATGCTTTGTGCAGACTGGCAGGAGGATCAGTCAGATAACCAATCTGATTACTCCGTGGCATCAGAAGAGGGCGACGAGGACTTTGATGAACGGACTGAAGGTAAGGCTCACTGTTTTGATCACTGCTGTTAAAAGACAAGGTGTGTGCGTGTGCACGCATTGGTGGTAAAAAGGCTTATGTCACTGCTCTTAACCGTTTACTCTGTGAAGACATAGATGTTGTATCTGAAAGGTAGTTGTTAAGTTTAAGAATTGATCCGAACTACTTGGAGTTAGACCTTCCTGTTTAGACTAAGTACAGATTATAAGGAATCTCTGCTCTCCAAGCCCCAGTTGTGTCATTCACTAACATCCTTCAAACTGCCCCTGCAGATGTTTATTCAGATTCAGACGACAGCTACGATATCCTCATTGACAACGTCAACAACAACTCACGAAACAGCACTTGTCGCTGCATCGTCTGCATTGAGCGTAGAGAGGCAAGAAAAGACAGAAAGAGAAGGAAAAGAGCAAAGAAGCAGGGAAAGAATTTAAAATCAATGGTTTCTCAACCGGATGAACTGTCTATTTGCAATTTAAAGTAATCGTCTTTGTTCATATTAACTGTTAATTTTTCGTTTGAAATGCACTTTACAAGATTTGTGTAAACAAAAAAATATCTTCGTTTTGTTTCAAAACTAATTGTTATATTTGTAGTTTTTATGATTTGTTATTTATTTGGCAATTCATTTATAAGATGTACATGTTCAATACTCATTTTATATTTTTGTTAAATTTAATTATGGCTCTGTTAATTCATTTTTATTAAATTAAGTATACTACAACACTGCTTTCCGTTATAAATGTTCTTAAAGCGTTAAAGCTTAAAGAAGAAGCAAATAATGTAGAAGTGTGGCAAGATTTGTGAGGAGGGACAGCTTCAGCAGGATCAGAGTGTGGCGAGATGAGTCGTAAGTGGAACATCTTCACAGAAAAACTTTAGGACGTTAAGAGCACACATGATCATACACCAACAATTCAGTTTGATTGAACTTGTATTTGCTTGAGTGGATTGTGTGGTGGCTTGAATGCACACTGAGTTTCAGATTGACTAACGGTGTTAACTCTCTATTAGCTAATGCCCGCAGACCAAACCGTAAAGGGCTGAGGAACGACAGGGACAAACCTCTGCCCCCGCTGTTGGCCCGGGTCGGTGGGAACATCGAGGTGAGTTTTCCGGTCAAACCCACCGACATCTGGTCTCTTATTCATCTCATGTACAGATGAGATGTTACCCAAAAACTTGAGAAACTTGTCCTCCAAATTAAAAACCAGCCAGCAGGAAATATCAAGTTTTAGTTCATGTAGTTTTTTGTTACCACGCTTCTGTTTATGAAATGCTTCAAGCATTTAATTTACATCTTAATCTCTTTATCACTTGTCAGGTCTTGGGCTTCAATGCGCGGCAGAGGAAGGCTTTCTTGAATGCAGTGATGCGTTATGGGATGCCTCCTCAGGATGCTTTCACCAACCAGTGGCTGGTGCGGGACCTCAGAGGGAAATCTGAGAAAGAATTCAAGTAAGTCTCCATGAGTCAAAAAGAGATATGCTGGGATGTTTGCACTAGAAGCCTCTGAATGCTTTTTAGTAGTCAGGGATGCAGCATATTCATCATTTTGTTTGATTTGCTGTTTATTCCTTTGTGCATCTCTGTAAAATCTGTGCTCGGCTTCAACTTGTCCTTCACACATGTTTGCAGGGCTTACGTGTCTCTGTTCATGCGTCACCTTTGTGAGCCGGGGGCTGATGGAGCTGAGACCTTCGCAGACGGCGTTCCACGTGAGGGTCTCTCAAGGCAACATGTGCTTACTCGCATTGGTGTGATGTCCCTTATAAGGAAAAAGGTACGTTTTTACAGGTAGAAAATTAAGAGTAGAAATTATGTCATCCTGAGTTTGTCATTAATTTAAAGAATTCAAATGTTTAATTGCTGATCAGGGGATTAAATGACATGACATCAATAACAGGTGCAGGAGTTTGAGCATGTGAATGGTCAGTGGTCAATGCCCTGGATGGCAGAGCTGGAGGAGAACAAAAGGGCTGCAGCTCTGGCAGCTGGTGAAGACCCCAAGACTCCCTCTACTGGGACCCCTGCAGACACACAGCCCAACACTCCTGTCCCAGGTACACACACACACACGTTGGTCTTTCTATACTTGTGAGGACCCTCAGTGACATAATGCCTAGACCCTAACCTTAACCATTACAACTAAATGCCTAACCCCAGCTCCAAACTATT
>NW_019525378.1:904567-920153 GCF_002814215.2 Seriola lalandi dorsalis | reverse complement strand
CACACACACACACACACTTTGCAATTAAGTGCATTTCAATACAAACTAAAACATAAAGAGACATCCTTCCTGTGTCATGAATTAATTCATTAGATTTAGCTTAATGTCTAAAGTTAAATTCAAGATTTCAACTATGCCATTGGCATGATAATTCATTTCCATGAAAGTTTCCATAACGAGAGGGTGTCTCGACTTTTAAACTTTTCTGTTTGTCTGTTGTTTTCTCACAGAGCAAAAAGAGGAGAAGGATGGTGTGAAAACAGACGAGTCTGGCAAACTGCAGAATGGAGAGAACACCAAAGAAGGAGCAACAGCTGCACCGGTGGTTAACGTCAGCGAAGAGAAGAAGAAAGCCACCAAGCAGAGGTTCATGTTCAACATTGCTGACGGAGGATTCACAGGTGGACACGCTCACATATGCACTCACACATACGTTTTGTTTTGTTTTTTTGTCTTTTTTCTTTTGTCTTTTTTTCTCTTTGATTCAGTCTTTTGACCTTTCTGTCCTCCTTTCCAGAGCTTCACTCTCTGTGGCAGAATGAAGAGCGGGCAGCCACCGTCACCAAGAAGACCTTTGAGATTTGGCACCGTCGCCATGACTACTGGCTGCTTGCTGGCATCATACAGTATCCTTTCAAATGCACGACTTTCCTGGACAGAAAGATCGAGTTAAATTTTCGTGTGGGATTGCTGTTACAGTAATCACATCACTGTTGATTGGACAAAACAGCTTGGACTTTCCCCTATTGTCTTATATTTTACAGATCAAACAGCAAATAGAAAACTGGCAGATTAATTGCTAACTAAAATAATCATGAGTTGCAGCTCCATATCACATGGGTACATTTTAGATGATAGGAACTATTGAGTCCTTAAAAAGATAACAGACAAAACTGTCAAGCCAGACTGTGCAGTGAGACGCTTCAAACACAGAGATGAAAGTCAATTTAGTTTTTACACTGAGGAGTTTCCGTGGTGCACAGCTTTACTTGGCCAAGTCCCTTAAGTGTAAATTTGTCCATGTGCAATAATCAGCATTTATTGTAAAACTTGCTCAGCTAATCAGCTTAGCTTCTTGAATCTTTAGTGAAAAATAAGTGAAGGACAAGGATGTTGTTTTGAAAGTGTACACACACAGCATCCAGCATCTCTCCTGTACTACATGATTGTAAGACCCCATGAAATCATGTTGTTACACTTAACCTCAGCGTTTCTCAGACACGGCTACGCTCGGTGGCAGGATGTGCAGAATGACGTGAGGTTTGCCATCCTCAATGAGCCCTTCAAAGGAGAGATGAGCAGAGGAAACTTCCTGGAAATCAAGAACAAGTTTCTGGCCCGCAGGTTCAAGGTGGACTGAGCTCTCATTGTGGTCACATTTCCTTTTGTCTGTGTGTGTTTTTCTATGTCTGTGTCTCTTAGCATGTCTCATTGGGCATTTGGTGTCTGTCTGTTTCCTGTGTAGCTACTGGAGCAAGCGTTGGTGATCGAAGAGCAGCTGCGCAGGGCGGCCTACCTGAACATGACAGAAGACCCGGCCCACCCCTCCATGGCCCTCAACACTCGCTTCAGCGAGGTGGAGTGTCTTGCCGAGTCCCACCAGCACCTCAGCAAGGAATCCATGTCTGGAAACAAGCCTGCCAATGCAGTGCTGCATAAAGGTAAAACATATGTAAGAGACAGGTATAGAGAGGGTCTCATGGACCTTGAAAAAATGTGAAAGATTCTGGATTTGAGCAAAATTAAATAAGGCGTTAACACAAATTCATAGTCATGTTTAGCAGGCTGCACATCCTCTGCAAGGAGGAGCTGTGCATCATTAGCAAGGACATTGTCATACACAAACAATGTTTGCTGTCACTAATTGTGCATATACAAAAGGGGCAACCTCTTGTGTGTTTTTCTGGCACAGCAGGAAAAAAACACTTTGTTAATGACAGGATAGCATCTTCCATTTTCTTGACTACAGAACCGTACCAACTGTTGCACCAGCCCATTTACCCATAAAGCCAGGCCAGAGTGCTTCTGTGGTACCGCAATGAGTGGTAGGAGCATTGTTTTCAATATTCTGCTGTGTCATCTCACAATGATATTTTTTAAGCTTGAGTCGTGACAGTCTGTTGTGTTTGCGACAGCAGTGTTAATTCCTGTAAGAAGCTTCTGAATAAGAAGAGTTTGTGTTTGACTGTTAGAGAGAGAACGAAGTGTTGGCTGCCATCGTGATAGTATCAGGAGTATGAAAAAAAAAGCTGTGCTGTAAACACATTTAATTTTCTGGGCTCCAATTATAGCTGCTAATGTTTTATCAGCAAACACATCAGGTGCAACACTGTGGGTAAATATAGAGCAGCTTCCATGTTTGAACAAGGGCAGCTTTTCATTACAACGTGTGGAAAAAAGCACTTCTACCAGCCAGTCACCCTTCTGTGAGGTTGGAGAGAAGCCTCTGCAACTCTAGGGCTGCAACTAATGATTATTGTCATTATCAATTAATCTGATGATCATTAATTACTCATTGACTATTAAATGTCAGAAAATAGTGAAATCATATTATCCCATATTATCATATTAACCCAGAGTCGAGGTTGACATCCTCCAATAGCTAATTTTATCCAAGCAACAATCCAGAACCCAAAGTTAGTTACGTAACTAATTGATTAATCGACTAATCCTTTCAGTTCTTTGTCGTCACAATATTCTCTAATTGGTAACAACCAACTTCTCCTACATGTTCATTGTTTATAACAAGATTTAATCATGGAAGTTAATGATAGTAAAGTGTGGACTGCTGTTGTTAGCCTGCTAGCCATGCTAGCTTCTGCAAGTAATGCTTACAACTCTACCTACACTATTTCTTGTCCCTTCTTGTATTTTCCACACCACACAAGAAAGTTTCCAACAGTGAAATCTGGATGACTTGCTCTTAAGCTTGAACCCCTGAATTTCACCAAACACACAAAAAAAAACAGATTTCACTTCATTTACATTTATTCCATGTTGTATTTCCAGTTCTCAAACAGCTTGAGGAACTGCTGAGCGACATGAAGGCTGACGTCACGCGTCTCCCAGCAACCATTGCTAGGATACCACCCGTCGCCGTGCGCCTTCAAATGTCCGAGAGGAACATCCTCAGCCGATTGGCCAGCCGGGGCCCCGACGTCACCGCTCAGAACCAGTCACAGACCTCACAGCAGATGCAGGTTCCGCGCTGACCAATCACCTCGCACATTTCACGCTCACTGACCGAGGCCAGTCACCCTCACCTCACCGCCATGTAGCAGACGTCCTCCCTCTTCAACCACCATGTACAGCACAGTCAGGTTAGTCCTCCTCGCTCTGCACCCACAACCCATCTCCGGACTCAGAAGAACTTCAGCTGTGCTGCTGGACTTTGATTTGGAAAGACTGGAACTGTAGATGTAGGATGGGAGTGAATGAAAGAATCAGTTCTTTTTCTGTGGCAGACTAGAAACAAGTCGTTCTCCTCCACTGGGCTTCAGATTTAACTCCTCTAACCTGAGCACTGTCGTCGTGACTGTACTGCGGGCAGCTCCACTGACCTGTCCTGTTCTGTCTTTACAGCAGGGTCAAACATGTGTATGTAACTATGTGTATCATGAAGCTGACAACGATAGACAGGAGAGAAAGCAGCATGTTTGGAGTATACTGGTGCTTTGTAGTAACTTTTGGATTTAATAAAGAAATCAAGGGATTTTATTGTGCTCATTATCACCTTTAGAAAGTTGTGAAATTTTAACATTTTTTTCAACTCTAATGTCCTCACCTGTATGTGTGTGGAGAGAGTATGGATGTGTGTGTGTGAGTGTGTGTGTGTGTGCGCGTGCTTCTAGGATGTATGTATCTATAAACAGGGCATATTAATGTGCATCTCTACTGCAGAATGCCCCCACACTGAGAGACTGTTACTCACTTTTCTATCAGTCAGTCGGACCTGTTACCTCTTCCTGCATCTTCACCCTCCATCCCAAACCTCCACCTGCCCCATCAGGTCACACCCAATTCAGGATCAGCTCTCTGTGCTCACACCCCAACCAGCACCTCGACATTCCTAACTGCACCACAGAATTGCTCCCTGGAAGTTTTCTGTGTTTGTCCCAAAATACGGACATGCAATGGCTTTTAGGTACATGGGATGGTTTAGAGAATGATGGCAATCTTAAGTTAATTTAATTTCTTTCTGTCTATTGTTATGTTGTTTTACATTATTGAATATTATTATTATTGTTACCACCTTGTTGTTTTTATCATTGCTATTTGTTTTTATGGACTACAATAAAAAGTCGGCCGTTTTTCAAGGTTTGTTCATTTTATTTAAAGGAAACTATGTATGAATGTGTTTCTTTTTTCTAAAGGAAAGTACTGGAGTCATCTATTTTTAGCCTTGCTCACCATGCGGCTTTAGAGACGGCAATATCAGCTGGTCTTCAACAACAACTACAACTACCAGGTGATGGATTGCAGTGAAATGAGACATTCATTGTCATTTGGGTATAAATCCTACCGATCTTTGTGATCCCCTGACTTTTCACTGCTGTGAGATTCACTTTTGTTCTTTAGTAAAATGTGTTAAATTGAGGAATTGCAGGAATAATTTTAATTATTTGCGTGATTCTCTGACTTTTTATCTAGCGCCATCATGTCAAACAACATTCTCAGCTGTAATTCATTTGAAGGTGTCATTTGCAAATTTGCAAAAACTAAGATGGTGAACACAGTAAACATTATGCGTGCTAACCATCATGTTTGCATTGTCACTGTGAGATAGTTATTTTAGGACTTACCTAAAAGAACTGCTGTTCCAAAGTACAAATTCACAGAGCCGCTGGCAAGGCAGGAGACTTGTGTCTAAGAAAAGACAGTTAAGTAACAAATTAACAGAAAAAACAGATAAGTGATTACTGCCAGAACAGCTTCAGTGCCCCTTGGCAGAGATTCTTCAAGTCTCTTGAACTGCTCTGGATGGATGAACACCACTTTTCCAAAAGATATTGGACAGCACAGCATAAAACAGTGGTCACAAATCTCCCAAAGTTGCTCAACTGGGTTGGGATCCAGTGGTTGAGAAGGCCATAGCATATGATTCACACTGTGATTTTTATACCCATTAAACCACCAGTGACCCCCACGTTTGTTTTATTTTCACTTATTTACTTTTCCTTTTCACCCTTCCTTATGTAAGAAGTAACTTTGTGAGTGCTGATATCATTTTTCTGAGAGTGTAACTTGACTTTGTGATGCATGATGGACTTTGCATACAAGCTTAGAAAGATGAGGTGGAATTTACATGAGAGCAAATGGTGGTTTGCAGGAGAAACTGAAAATTAGGAAAGCCTTTGCGTATAGAATGCCAGAGGAAGAGCAGGGGAAGAAGGGGACGGGAACAAGCAGATTTTCTCCCATAGATAGTTGGATAATTAAGAAAATTAGAGTAAATTACAGGGCGGTAGGACTGGCTGGGCTGGTAATGGAGCTTGATATCTTATCATGTTAGAGAGTTGAAAGCTAAACACAAGCCGGGCTGGGTGCAAGTGAATGCAGAAAGTAAGAACAAGGGGGAGCTAACCTGGAGCCAGAAGTGCATGAGCTGCTGTTGATGTAACCTGACTCTTTGTGTGAGTTGTATTTTGCTTGGAGGTGGAGAAGCACTCAACATCATCATAGACAGCAGCACAAAAGGGGAGACTAGATTCTACCCATTATTACTTTGTGCAGACCAGACCACGAGTGATCCTGTGTGCCGAGAGGAGGAGCCCAAACCATGTCTTGTGGGTGAGTATCTTATATTTAAGTCTGTATGATAAGGTTAAAATAACTTCCTGTGACATTTTGCATATTGCATTTTCTTCTTACTCGTCTCCACTCTTTGTAAATGTTTTTGTCCTTATTTGATGTGTTCTGCGCCACTTCTTTCCAATGTTACTGTGTATGTTCTCTGTTACTTTACTTTTATTTGTGTGTGTTTCCTCTGTCTGTCGTTCATCTCTCCCTTCACACCACATTTTTTTCTATGCGTGTTATTCTTAAGAACATGTAATCAGGTTTGAATGAAACTTGGTAGAAAGTTTTGTTGCATGGGCTGAGGAATAAGTAATGGCGATACAGCTCCAGGTGTGGATTTAAAAAGGCCTAAAAAGCATTTATTAACACTGTGGAGCATTTTATGAACATTTCCATTATTTTCCATAACTTTTACAAAATACTTATCTCATGTAATCTATTATTCTCTGCCAGTCTGTCAGTTCTGATTAAACTCGATGCAGATTAAATATTAAATATAAACATTTTCTATCATAAAGCCAAGTCTATGAGAGGATGAAGTGGATAAATTCTATATCTCAGTATATATTATCATTTATATGGCACAAAAAAAAAAAAATAGATGTGAATGTTTGTGTTTCCACTTCCGCTGAAATATCAAATAATGCCATAAAATCCGATGGTGCCATAACACAGCCCTCTGCACTGCCCACAATGAGTTTCTACGCCTAGAAATATTGAAGGGATGGTTTCCTGGGTAGAATCGGTATGAAATATCTGATGATAGACACATTCAAATTCTCCCATGTTGCATGTCGATATATTATTGACCTCACTAAACTATAGAAAAGAGGAAACTCCTAACATTCAAGAAGCAGGAATCATGTGAGGATTAACTGACTAATTGTTTCACCTCTATTAATGTTATTATATTTTATAGATTAAGACAGAAAGGAATTTCCTGTTAATTCCTTTCTGAAACAAAAAAACAGAAAAAACTAACTGATGCATGTGTGAGTGTCATTTGCCACAGTGCTGCATTTGTCCTGCAGCCTGAGAGATGAAGTTCTGGTGTGTCAGAAGGGAAGGGAAGCTGAACCAGCCTCAACTGTTAAACACGAGGCTGTGAGGAGAGTAAAGCAGACTGCAATAGCTGGCGTTAACCACGGTGAATGACACCTGCAGTGCTCTGTGTGTACGTGTGCAGTCGTGTGTGTGTGTGTGTGTGTGTGTGTGTGTGTAGAAGGCGGGGAGGGGCAACAGTGCACTATATCTAACTATAAGTTTTATCGCTTTTAGCTTTTTTTCAACCTCTCTCAGTGTTAGCTTTACAAGCTTTTGTTCTACCCTTGCACATTAACACCAACACTAAAAACAGCAGTCTAAAGTTCACAGTCTCAAGAGGAAGATGTGTGGCTTGGGAAAAGAGGCAACGTATTTCATGTGAATTCAAATATAAACCTGTTGTGGGTGAATAGGATTTGCAAGTGAAATGTGGATTGCCTGTGTTTGTTCCACAGGTTGTAAAATGTTTGTTCATGTGTTTATGACATTTATTGAACATGTTGTGTTTGCATTGCAGCCCAGCCTTCCTTATAGCGTGGGTGTGTGTGGATTTGTGCGCATTGTGTGGAAACTAGTATCTCTTTCAAGCCTCTTGCATGTGTCTTTTGATATCTGGGTTATTGCCTCGGTGGTCTGATAATGACAGAGTTGCACAGTTGCAAATGGTTTACCAGCTGAAAGCAATTCACACACGTACACTCACACAAACATACACACACACACAGACACGCACACATACGTATATATAGAGGTGGGAAGGCTGAACTGCAAATAAGGAAGTGTTCCGTGACTCTGACCTTTGTGTGTTGCATACACACACACACACACACACATGCTCATACACACCTGGAAGTAGAGAACAAACAGACAACAGTAGTAGCGGGCAGGTGGGAAGGCAAAGGGGAAAAGCTTTGCAAATAGCAGACTGAGAGTCAAAGTGTAGGCTTGTTTGTAAAGGCACGAGAAGCTCAACTCTGCATTGTGTGGATTTTTTTTATTCCTGTAACCAAGGTGGAATAACTGGACAGGCACTCTCGCTCATGACTCACTTCTACATGGAACCTTTTGAACCATTACTGCTGCTCTTTCGTGTCGAGATCTGCATAGAAGACTAAATGGCAGCATCAGAGAGCAGGTTGCCAGATTTTAAACCTACTCTGCTCCTAAAAATGATGAGTGTTTCTTGTGGTCGTCTTTAAAAAAAAAAAAAAAAAAAAAAAAAAAAAAGGAGAAGGGAAAAAAAAAAGAGGTCTGTATCTGTTGGAGGAATTCCGGCTTGTCAGCTTTTTTTTTTGGTTCCTTGTTGCTTTCACTATTTTGTGAAAGGGGACGTAAAAAGGAAGGAAGGGGCGAGCGAGAGAGAAAACGACGAAAGAGGAGGGGAGAGAGACGTACACGGTCTGAGCTTCTCAGCGAGGTGTCAGTTGTGTTCAGAGGCAGCTGGGTAAGAGTAAGTTGTTTACCTACTTTCCTATTGGGACGGAGAGGGGTTGGATAGGAAGAGGATTGGGTGGAGGGAAGCGTGGAGGGAAAAGAGGAGGAGAGAGCGGGTAGTTTGAGGTTTGTTGAGTGAATGTGGTGTGAGACAGGGAGATGGAGTTGATCGTTTTCATATGAGATGGAAGGATGTCAGTGTCAGAAGTTGAGTAAATGTGTGAAAGAGCAAACGTATGAGAATGAAAGTGACTTCTATTTAAGCGAGTATACTTCTATACACTGAGGAAGTAATGAGGTGCAGACTGTTTCTTTGTAAGATTAGAGATAGAATATACTCTACTTATGCTTTTGAGTCCAGTCTGCACATGTTGAGTGACGCTCTCCTTCTCTTTGGTCCCAGAAGAAGAGAAGAGACAACATGGTTCGGTGAGTCAGGCCCCCGTTTGGACACTATAATGCTCTGTTAGCCAACTCTGCTTGTGCTCTCTTGTGTTTTGTGCAAGGCGTGATGACTTCTCTGTTTCCATTCCTCCTTCTCTCTCTCTTCTCTCCCCAGCTGTCGACCCGACCTGCTCTGTTCCTCTATCATGTGATTTGTGATGTGTTGTGTACAGTTCAGTGTCTGTTTTGCGTAAAGAAAACGTGTCATAAATGAGGTTTTAGTTGAGCAGTTGAGTAAGAAACCTCGTTCCTTCTTCTTTAGTTCTTTAAAGGTTCTGTACAAGGTTCCCTTTGTCTTGAGCTGATGCTTCTTTGTGATTAATCTTTTTAAATAATCTTTCTCAGTCCATTTCTTGTATAAAAGCTTCTCTTGTGGCAAAGTTAAAGGGGAAACACATTCAAGTACAAACTCAACCTAATTGTCAAAACTAGTGCATTAGTGCATGTGCAGAGCGCGCCATGCTTAAAATTTGTATTCCATGACTTTTAAAGTTTTATATTACACATTGTAACACTGCATTAATGAGGAAACCTTCTTCAATGCAATATAATTTAAAGCGTCTTTGTCATTGACTACTCATCGAATAACTGATAAAGATTATTTTAACATCTGAATTTGAACGTTGCGGGAAAGCTATCACTATGAGAAATAGCCAACAGATCATTAGATATTTGGCTGATATTTTTATTTAATAGTGGCTCCTTCAAAAACAGAAAACAGAAAAAAAAACGGTTCTTTATGATTTTTTTGTGTTAGTTCAGAGGCTGTGAGCCAAGCTCCAGGAAATGATAAAATATGAGATATTTCGTCTGCACTGATGCAATTGTGTTAAACTGAGTAACTCAGCCTCAAAATGTTGCTCAAAGCCAGAGCTTCATGTTTTTTAAGTTATAGTTGTGTAGATGTACAGTTTAGGGATTTTATAATTGGTACGTAATAAATGAAGGCTCTGTATGTCTATTTTGAAGAATAATGACCATGTGGACTAGACCAGGAATGCAACTAACATTTTGTTTCAGTATCAATTATACTATTGATTAATCAAATTTTTTTCAACGTTAAATGTCAAAAATAGTGACAAATGTTCACAAGTTACAAGATGTCAAAGTAATGCCTTAAAATGTGAAGGTTTTCTCAATCAAATGAAAAACTGAGATGAGAAAAAAAAAATGAGAAAAGGAAAAAGTGACAATTTTCTGTTAAGCGTCGGACGACTAATGTCAGAACTAGACTGTGGTGAAATCTGCGTCTCCTGCAGTGAAGCTACACGGGAGATTTATTCAGCTGAATGGAAAAAACTGAAAGAAACTACAGTTGTGTACAGTTATTTTGTATTTTGTCTATAAAACACCAGTATACTTATAATATGAGCTGAATGTTGTGAGGAAATAACACTAGGTGTGGATGTTAGACGCACGTGTTCAGATTTATCTGATTCAAGGCTGATGGTCAGAAGTGCAGCTCTGTTCATACTGAATGTATTTTCACTGTGCATATGTGTGTGTGTGTGTCTGTGTGTGTCTGTGTGTGTGTGAATGCAGATGGTTCCACAGAGATATCACAGGCTTGCAGGCCGAAGAAATGCTAAAGTCTCGAGGCATTCATGGCAGCTTTTTGGCTCGACCCAGTAAGAAGAACGTAGGAGATTTCTCCCTGTCTGTCAGGTAATAATGCAAAAACAAAAACACAACAAATCCCTTTTTTCACTTTACTAATTCCGCAACTGAGAATAAATCTTACTTTCCCTTCTTTTAAACGCATATTGAAAGCCGCTCCACGAGGCTCTTCAACTCACCAAACCCTAAAGCGGAACATAAATGGAAAATAAATTAATAAAAGGTGTTGATATGAATACCTAATCGACTGTCACAGCAGAGGGAAGGTTCAGCTCGGCAAACCCTAATGAAAATACTGGACTTTCAAAACTGTTTTTGAAAACGAGATGCGCTGAACATAGAAATATTCTGTGCAGATCGGAAATACATACATATATATATATATATATATATATATAATGCTAGAAATAAAATGATAATCACGTGAATGCTGATCGCTACTAAAAATAACTCCACTGAGAGGATTAGATACAGATATATGTGATAAATTAAATGTCATATGATATTGAGTCAACATCCTGAATCCTTGAAACCTCAACATTAAAGTTGACTGATAACATGTTTACATGTTTGTACATGAGATTCAGTTGATGCAAAGCTTCTTCACAGTGCCTCGGATTGTAAGATCAAGTTACACACAGTACTGCAGTTCAAAGAGGCAGAAGTTGAAATTTATAAATGTACTGTATGTGACTGTGTTAAACTGAGGAGCAGGCAGTTTGAGCGAGTGCTTCACGGTGATATTTGGGTATGTGCAGATGTGCAGTACAGTGCTTTTGCTGTGGTAGTGTTTCTTTTCTCATGAGCAGGACCTAAACGCCGACTGCCTGTAGGTCAAACTGGTGATACTGAATGCGTGAACGTGTGAGTTCATCAGTAAGTTACTGATCTCAAAAATGGATTTGCCATTGCCCGACGAAGATCCTTGCAGATGGAAACGTTAATGTTTTATTAAACATTTCTGGGCGATATCAGCACTGTGTGCAGATCCTTTTTCCTACTTTTGCCCTTAGTTTAAATTAATCCGGCACCTGTGAAAGTGCCTGTGGATGTGCGTGTTTAACACCCTATTTGTCCTGAATAAATAATAGCCCCCACAAAAAAATAAATAGCAGCCTTTCACACTTTGATTTTCTTATTGAGTAGTTTTTCCGCGTTCACACGAGTTCCTTCTTGCATCCCAGAGACCAACAGTACACATGAGGTGGAGCTTTCAAACTGCATGACTGAGATGTGTTAGCTTTGTGACTGACCGACATCTCAAAACTAAGAAAAGAGTCAGAGATTATGGTTCTGCTAAGATTAAAGAAATGTAATGATGATGATGCTAATGAATTATATCTAAATCAAGGTTTTCCTAAAAGCTATACACAATAAATCTTGTTGCTGTGTGGCTCTAAATAATGAGAGGAAAAACCTGACTGCAGTCTTCGCATGATAAAAAACACTGACTACAGGTAATGAAAATTCACATGCATGTGTCACAGACAAACACAGCTACTATAGATAGAACATACACTGCAGGGTTCAGCTGCAGAATCTGTGGAGATCAAAAATAGCTCTGCAAGGATCTGATTTGCAGGTTAAACACTGAAATATTTTCATGTTATTTTTGTTTCGCTTTGACTCTAATAAAGGTTGAAGATTTATTAATGTGCATTTAAACCATTATACCTAAAAACCCCTGCAACTATCCCCTGATAGTTGTGTTCTCTTTACTGTCATCAGGGCGTTATTGTTTTGTCAAGGAAAACTTTAACGGTTAGTTAATGTGGCCTGACTGTTTTTTTTGTTGTTGTTTTTTTTCATCTCAGGGTGGGTGAGTTGGTGACCCACATCCGTATCCAAAATACAGGAGACTTCTACGACCTGTATGGCGGGGAGAAGTTTGCCACCCTGTCAGAGCTGGTGGAGTACTACACAGCGGAGAACGGCATCCTACAGGACAGAGACGGCACCATTATCGAGCTCAAATACCCCCTGAACTGCTCCGACCCCACCACAGAGAGGTCTGTGCACTCGTACTTGTCACCTCCACGCTTACTATTTAATCTCTGCATAGGTTATTGTGGCCCACACCCACTGGCTTCTCTGAGCTGCCTCCACCTACACTTTCAGTGTACTAGTATTTGGTTAAGTGGTCAAGTCAATTTAGTCAACTGTGATGAGCCGTATTTCTTCTAACTGCTGTTTTTTTTTTTTTACTGGGGCTTATAAGTGTCACTTGTAGGTTTGCTATTCCATGTGTTTTTAATCTTTTCCTATGGGGGAAACGCTTTTCATCTGCAGACACTTGTAAATAATTTAGGTGTAGTAGCATTTCTTTGTCAAAATGTGAGTCAGTGAAAATAAACACCCACACTGCAGACGCTAATAACCCACAGCTGTCGAAGCTTCATTCCTACATCTGCCTCGTGGATTTAATGAGAGCAGTGTCAGTGTTTCTTGCATATTTATCTTTTTACTTAAAGTCCTCTCTCTTTAGCATTCATAAGCAGTATGCAGACTTTCATAAATGGTTCATAACCCACTATGATGTGGTTGGAAGCAGCTGTAAGGAGTTTTTGTGTTAATTAATGGACAATATTTGTCAAGAGTTATGATTTCTCCTATGAAGACATTTTATACAATTACACCTGTGTTTTACTTTATTTTTATTCGTTAGCTGTTTATACATCAACATCCAGTTATGGATGACCTCAGGAGGAGTTATTGTTGTTGACAAATACATTAATAAACACTTATATCAGCTTATAACTACATTTTAGTTGTAATAATAATGATATATTAGCATAAGTTTTCTCTACTAATTGTTTATATTTTTGTACCTGAGTACAGATTTCATTTATTCAAGGATAGTCTTCCCCACTTTTATATTTTTTATTCCTGTGCTTGCTCTGTCCTTTCACTCTTCCTGTATGCAGCCTCCTTCTTCCTGTATTGCTCTAATGCCTCATTTGCCCCTGGACCTCAATAAAGTGTTATCTGATCTTATTTTATCAATGGCCGCCTTCCAAACTAGTTGTCATGTCAAAAAATCTTGCTCATAGATACTCTCCGATCTAAGGTGAGCACAGAGAGACTGTCCCCCTTCAGCAGGTGAACATCCCTCTGGTGTCAAACACTGCACAGTGACGGTTCAACATCCAAGTAAAAAAAGCAAACGGCATTTTTCAGTGGAGGGGGACTGTAACTTTCTCACCACATAACGACAGCAATCCAGCACAAGACAAAACAAACAAACCTTTACACATAAAACTAGCTATTGATGAGTTCAGACCAAGCAACAACATGAATATAACAAAAATGCAGCAGCACATGCAGTAAAAAAAAAAAAAAAAAAATTGATTGAATATTTACGTTCCATTTCTTTCTTTATATGAATTTTAAAATGAGACCAAATGTCTCAGAAATCCCCTTGATAATTATTAGTCTTTGAGATTCAACAGAGGAAACGTCCGGCATTAATCTCAACCGTTCAGCAAAATCAAGCTTTGTCTCAATTCTTGATATCCCCTCCGGTCGAAGTGATTCTGGTTGTGGCCTCTAATGTTTTTGATCACTTGTTTGCAAAAAGGAGAGACAAAAGAGAATTCCCTCATTAAATGAAGACAAGTACCTGCTACTATCATCATACATGAGTCGCTTTTTCCCCCAGCAACAACATGTCGGCTGCAGTTACTAGTGGCTTTGCAGATTAAGATTTTATATCTAACCTTATATGAACTCATAAAGAATATATTTGTTTGGAAGAAAATATAAAAGGCTTTTAACTCAACATTTGAATCAACAGGGGGCATGTTAATAGGAATACATCTCTCTGCACAATGACTAGTTTTAATTAAGATTTTTTTTCACATTTTATTTAAAAGCTTCCTTTCAAGCACAGAGTTTTTACTTGACATGAGGCGTTATCTGGTTGTGGTATTGCTGCTTCGCCCTGCTCATAGTTTTTTCTGTTATTTTTTTATACTGATAATAGCTACCACTTGCATCTGTGTCTGCTAAATATAGTTACAAGATAATTATGCAGCTATTTTCTAACGTCTGTGTCTCTGTGTCTGAGCCCTCCTGTAAATCAGATAAAAACCCTCATCTATTTGCTTGTTTGTCAAATGTAAGTTCAAAAGTAGGAACTAATATTATTGTTTTTATTCAAATCTGCCCACACTGTGCATTTGAATTCCATGACATTGCTGATGGAGGTGGCGTTTCTCTCCCAGCTGGAAACATTGTGCAGCCGTAGGCAGAGTAAAGTGGGTTAATGTCCAACTAGTAGTGATAAACTCATGCAGTTCCACTCCTTTTATGAGTCACGGAGGGCACTACTTTCTATCGTGTGTGTGTGTGTGTGTGTGTGTGTGTGTGTGTGTGTGTGTGTGTGTGTGTGTCTGTGTCTGTGTGTGTGTGTCTGTGTGTGTGTGTGTGTGTGTGTGCGTGTGTGTGTGTTTGAGATACAGTGCACTTCACTCAGGCTGGAACCTCTACCCTCTGCCCTCCCCCCTCCTCCCCACCTCTTGTCCTTCTCTCTCTGTCAGTTGTCTAACTTCCCTTTTGTTGCTGCGGTTGGAAACTTTAAGTTTTGACACTTTTGAAAGCAATGGCCAGACCTGACTTGTCTTCCTCTATTGCACACTCCATCATGTTCTTGCTCACTCACCGTCTTCCTCATATCGCCCAGTCTCTCTCTCAACTCGGCAAAGTATGATTGCACGCACCTCGACAGGTCACCGTGTGGTGCAGATTTCTTTGTGCCCGTTCATGTGTATCTGGCAGATCATCTCTTCTCAGAGAAGAGGAATAAATACGGTCTGAAGCCATCAGCTTGTTGGCATTATCACATGTGATCAATCAGGGTTGCTGACATTATTGCAGCAAGGTTTGTTCCACCCATAACTGGACAATAAAACAACAATCTAACCACATGTGCATGACTAAATTGTTGTCTTTAACATGTCCACTTACGGTGCAGTCGTCCAGGAGTTACTCCCCTGCACAGACTGTTGTTTAGCTTCTGCAAAATTGGGGAAACTTTTTTTTTTTTTGCTGCAGGTGCTTCATGCAACCTGCTGTAAATAAAAACTCTCAGGTGGTGTCTAATTACAGCGTAAACTGTGATTTGACAAGTTAGTAAATCAAAGAACTGAATGATATAAAGCAAGTGCAAAAAGCATAAGGAGAGCCGACTCAGTGTATGTGGTGGTTGTAGGGGGGGGAACTGTAGATGTTACTTATCGAAATGGGGGGG
>NW_019525378.1:894920-904547 GCF_002814215.2 Seriola lalandi dorsalis | reverse complement strand
GGGGGGGGGGCAAAGCTATAAATACTTTGTCCTCTTCAGCCACGAAATCTGTCATCAGAAATTTTCCGACCGCAAAGCAGGAAGTTTAGAAGAAGAAATCGAGAACTGTGCCTAAAATTAAGTCACAACCCAACCCAACCGAGTGTGCACTCACTCATTCACACACACAGTTCACAAACACGCAGAGGGTACAGTGGTGGACATAAATATGGCCTGCATGTAACAGCAACATCTGTACATGCTGTTTTTAACTGTCCACCTTAATGATTCCTCTGTGGTTTTCTATTTGTGATCACTCAGTTACGTGCACACCAGTCCAGTGTACCACATCAGTGTGTGTCTGACAACTGCTTAGCATTGGACAGACTGCAGTCACAGCCCTAACGGTGTTTGCGCACATACAGTAAGTAGGTGGCAGTGAAAAAAGGAGAAGATGAAGGATGATTTGCTGTGTGAATGTTTTGCTTTTTTACATTTAACAGTCGAACATCTGCACGAGACCGAGGATCTTTTTAAAAAAAATTTTTTTAGTTATGTGTGTTTTTGCAGGTATCCAAAATTTAGCTCAGCACATGAATATCTTTAAAAACATGGGGGTGTCGAGGGCGCGGTGGGTTGAGCAGGCGCCACATATGTAGCTACAGTCCTCGCTGCAGTCGGCCCCGGTTCTAATCCCGCATCGAACGGCCCTTTACTGCATGTCATTCCCCCTCTCTCTGCCTCCCCATTTCCTGTCTCTCTCTACTGTGCTATCAATAAAAAAGGCATAAAAAAAAATATTGAAAAATGTGTCACAGAGGCTGCATCATGAACTATCAGTGTTTTCTTCTGACACAGGTGGTACCATGGTCACCTCTCCGGGCCGAATGCAGAGAAGCTCCTCAGTGCACGAGACGAGCCGGGGACCTTCCTGGTCAGAGAGTCGCTGTCCAAACCCGGAGACTTTGTCCTGTCTGTTCAGACGGACGAGAAGGGCAGAACGGGAGGAAAGCGTGTCTCCCACATTAAGATAATGTGCCAGGTGGGTGTGTGTAAGTGTGACCGCCAGTGTGTGTGCCACACAAGATCATGTGTGCATGAAACTACGGGTTGTTTTTGGTCATCTGCAGAATCACTCCCTGTAACAGATTCACA
Organism: Seriola lalandi dorsalis; assembly: GCF_002814215.2. NCBI lineage: Eukaryota > Metazoa > Chordata > Actinopteri > Carangiformes > Carangidae > Seriola > Seriola lalandi. Next base: position 903,413 of record NW_019525378.1, on the reverse strand, counting down.
TCACATGAAATTACTGAGGGGTATTCCCAAGGTTGTGCAGCGCACTTTAAAATAGGTTTAAAGTGTCATTTCCCCTGACTTGTGTAACAAAAGACTGATCTCATATTTCAACAAAGCTATTGGTCATAAATGTCAGGAACAGTATTTCTTCAGATGCTTACCAACAGTTATTCACAGGTACAAAGGGCAGTTTTATTTCTGTGTAAGAAATGTGAAACCACAAGGTGTAGTCTGACTGTGAACAGCTTCTAAAGTATTCAGAGTACACCAACAGGGCTCACGGCCATCTCTAGAGCTCATTTTCATAGATTGTGTTGTTCCGTCATCAGTCACCATCAGGGCCTTTGCATTTTATTTTTAGCTGTGGTTGACCTCATAGAAAACACCGTTCAGTCCTTATTTAAATGGGACCCATTGTTTTTGTGCATCGCTGGGGTGCAGAAGATTAATGCGAGATTACTGGAAGGGTCACAAAGGCCTCTCTATGAGCACGCGCTCAGCTCTAATCTTCAGAGTCTTGGGATTACATCTGTATACATTCACGCATTTTATACAGAGGAAATCATTTCTGTAGTCAGTAAACTGTCATTTATTTGATCAAAACTGTCACAAAAATACCTTTTTTGTACATGTGCTTTAATAATTTGCTGCAAGGTTCTGTCACAAAGACATTACTCTGAATGTTGTGCTACTGCAAAAGCTGATCTAACCCCTTGTTTTTATTTTATACATGAGCGTGTCATTTCTTTTCAGATGTTGTGTTAGATTTCCTTTTAAATGTTGAACACATCTTTAGGAACTTTTGGAACAACAGTTTGGCATGTTGTATGTGTCTGCGTGTGTCCAGAATGACAGGTATACAGTGGGGGGCTCAGAGATGTTCGACACGCTGACAGACCTGGTGGACCACTACAAACGCAAGGGCATCGAGGAGATCTCTGGGCACTGGGTGCATCTCAAACAGGTAGACTGGGTTTTCTCACACAACTGAACAGGTCAGAATGTGCGGAGTCTGAATTACATTTCAGATGGAATATATTAATCAAAGAAGGTGAACATCAGCGAGCTGAAGTGAAGAACAGAAACTTATCTTAAAAGCCGAGCGGCACAGCCCACAGATAGGAAATATTACTCACATGTTTGCTTTTGTTTTAATGTGACCTGGCTGACGATAGCAATGTTTCGTGTTACGTTCATTGCCTCGTCCTTTTCTTTCATCTCTATAATAATTTTCCCCCCTCTCTCTCTCTCTCTCTCTCTCTCTCTCTCAGCCGTATTACTCCACCAGAGTGAATGCAGCAGATATCGACAGCAGAGTGAAGGAGCTGAATCAGACTGCACAGCAGCTGCTGGAGGGCGAGGGAGAGAAGAGCAAGGCGGGCTTCTGGGAGGAGTTTGATGTAAGATTTGACCTGGCCTCAGTTACATTTCCCGTCGCTGTTTTCTTACCATGATTATTAATCTGTGGTGTAGGAACCACACGACTGACCTGCCGTGGCAGAAATAAATGATACATCAGGCATTTTATTACAGATTGACTGCTATGTCCATCAGCGTTTTACATATCAAGATTTACTTCCTTACTTTGGCCAACTAGACATTGGAGGTAATATAGTACCATCTTGTGGTGGTGGAATAAATCAACTGTGTCCCAAAGTCATATTACATAATAAATCACAAGAGCCTTCGAGTATGTGGTGTGTGGATAAAGAAAAACTTGATTATTGAGTGAAAGGAAATGGAAAAGATTCCTGCAGGTTCAAACTTTTATTAAAATAAATTGCAGGTGGCTGTATTCAGTATTCAGTATTTATTAATGTGATGATTGATTTCTCAACTAATCTGCCAATCGTTTGGTCACAAGATTTCCCAGAGGCCAATGTTACATCTTCAAATTGCTTGTCTCGTCCGACCAACAGTAAAAAGCTCAAACATCCAGTTAATGCAACGAACGAAGAACAAAAAGTGAAGAAAATTGTCACAAACTGGAAATGGAGAATTTTTGGGCATTTTTGCTTAAAAGATTACTTAAATAAGTCATCCATTTATTTAAGAAGTTGCCATTAAATTTTATGTTGATCAACTCATTGATTAATTGACTAATTGTCTCACCTCCAGTGGAGACACAGCTCCAGTCAGATCTTGTTTCTCTTTGTGAATTTTTATTTGGAGTTGACCCATAAAATCACAGATTGATTGACTTATTCTATCATTTCTTGTTAGTATAAAACTTAGAAAAATATTTGAATGTCTTTATTCTAACAGTGAAAACTGTGCACTGCTACAATAATACCAGACATACTGTACAGTATTAGTATGTGGTATGGAACTGGGACACAGCAGGTATCACATAGTTTCTGTTTCCCGCCAGAATCTGCAAAAGTTGGAGGCAAAGGTGAAAAAGAGCAGAGAGGAAGGACAAAGACCTGAAAACAAGAGCAAGAACAGATACAAGAACATTCTTCCCTGTGAGTTTTTCATCTTTTCTGTATCATTATCGTCGAAATAAATAAATCCACATTCTCCTAGAGCTAACTTTAACCAAAGACGTTTCCCTGCTCTCTCACCATGTCCTCTCTCTGTCCATTTGTTTTCTCCCACAAGTCAATGACACCAGGGTCACCCTGAAGGATGCCGATCCTGACGTCGTGGGGGCAGATTACATCAACGCCAACTATGTGAAAGTAAGTCTGCAAAGTCTCTGGCGTCGGAGCAACACAAAATGACAAAAACACATCATGAAATACGGAACGGAAAACCGTCAGATATTCACCTCTTCATCATTCACCGTGTTATTAGTCATCAGGGTCGTTGTGTTGATCGTGTTTGTGTATTGATTCTGTGTTTGCAGAACACCCTGTGGGAGTCTGGAGATCAGAAAGTTTACATCGCCACTCAGGGATGCTTAGCAACAACTGTCAATGACTTCTGGCAGATGGTATGGCAGGAGAACACGAGTGTGATCGTCATGACAACAAGAGAGGTTGAGAAAGGGCGGGTGAGTAGCAAAGCAACAATCAAGAAAGCTGATTTAGACTTTTGAGTGTGTGTTTTTTTTTCCTTTTGAAAACTTGAAACCCTTAAAATCCCCCCAGAAAGTCCGAATATCAGATTTTTATTAACCAACTCTAATGACATTTCCCATGAGAGAAGTACATCTTTCTTTCTGTCATTTCTGTCATTCGGCCACAGCCGAACTGGAAGAAATGTTCATACTTTAATAGAAATATAAGAGTACTGTAGTGGACCTTGGTTATGTATTTAAATTATGAGGTGTACTGGAAAAGCTCTAAATGTTTCAGACCCACTCCACTTTACTGACCTGACTGCAACTGGCCTCTTACTAAGAACTGCTCCAAGGATGAGGATGGCAAACTTGTTGTTAACTCATCTTTTTCAGTGTTAGTGTAGCCTGCCCGAGGACCTGAAATACACCCATCATTTCTAGTAAACAGGCTTAATCTGTTTTTTTAAATGTAATTAACATTTTGGCTCGTACTCATTTAGGGAACAACGTTACCGTTCCCTGGAGGTTGCTGTTGTTTCTAGCTACATTTTTCCCTTTTAGGCCCTTTGAGGATGCAACTGTAAATGATAATAATATGAATAAATCACAATTGATTTTACTTTGAAAAATATTTCAAGACTTTGTTGAGTTGATTTGAGTTGATTTGAGTTAACTTATTGCCATTTCAACAAACAGTGTGAGGAATTAGCTCTTGTGAGCTCGTATAGCAGGACACACAGGACATCTTTCAGCGCAACATACTAATAATAAAATCACCATACACATAAGAACATATTAAAACACACAAAGTACCATAAATATAAGAGTTAAGTGCGTGAGGTTACAATATTAAAAATATTCAAGATATTATAAACAGTTACAACCATGATTTAAAAAACAAAAGCCAAACAGAAGTTTCTTGTGCATGAAGTGGACCTTTCAGATGAAGGTAGAATTTATTTGAGTCATTCTTTATTTTTGTTCAGAATAAATGTGTGCCATACTGGCCGGACCTTCATACCTCCAAGGAGATGGGGCTCTACCTGGTGACCTGTGAGTCGGAGAGAGAAGCTACTGATTATAAAGTCAGAGTTTTGGAGATCGCTCTTCTAGCCAAGGTACTGACCTCTGACCTCACTCTCCTCTGTGTATGTAGCTGATTGTAAAGCACATTTCATCAATATATTATTATCACCTAATTTTTTTTTCTCTTTGACAGCCAAAACAATCTCGTCAAGTATGGCACTACCAGTACCTCAGCTGGCCTGACCATGGCGTCCCTCAGGAGCCAGGTGGCGTCCTCAGCTTCCTCACTCAAGTCAACAATAAACAGGCTGAATTTCCCAGTGCTGGGCCCATGATCATCCACTGCAGGTACTGACAGGACAGAAAGAGCCCTGGGGGTGGGAGACCCAGTGTAACAACTGAGCTGAACGTGCCAGGGATCACAGATATTTATTGTGTCAGAGCTGTTGTTGATGTTGTTTTCATGGGGCCCAAAACTCAAACTGTGGAGGTGTGCGACTCCTTAGAGCACTAATTGCAATATTGTTGCTTCCTTCAACTTACCATTATTTTTATGGATTAAGTTTGTTGATTTTCTTTTCAAATAACCAATTAATTTACCAAATGTCAGAAAGAAAGGTAAAAGAAAATTACATTTTTTTCCCAAGTGGGGAGTTTGCCAAATGATGGTTCACCCCAAGTGTCAGTGAGGTCATAAATCCTCAGATGTTGAATTTGTGATGTGCAGGAAGACCATCCATACTGTTTGATGATGTCATAAATATCAAGTTTACCAGGCTCAGGTTTCATAATGTTAAGTTGATAATAAGTGTTAATACTTATAGGTTAAAGATTAAAATGATCATATTTTTAGGATTAAGATTAGTTGTCGAACAAAAGATGTAAAGTCAACTCACAGTTTATCCTTTTGGAATTTTCCCCGTGTGACATGTGGGATACTGAGGCCGTTTGTGCTTTTTTAAAACTTGTTGTTTGAATGATTATGTGACCCTCGTGTAAGTATTTTTGTTTGTAAGTCTGTCTACAAAGCTGCACAGCAGTAATAAGATGTCCCATACCTTAGCTTCACACAGCGGTTCATAAAATGTCTGACATGTGGGTCTTTAAATCAAAACAATACTTACTTATGAATATGACCCTTTATCACAGGTTGCATACAGTTTTTCTCTTTTTATCTTCTCTCTCTATCTAATCTTTTCAATCATCTCACCACTCCTCTGATTTATCTTGCGGCAGGAACCCTTGCCCTAACAACTACTATGATGGCACCGTCCGTCTCATATCCCATCGCCTGTCTCTGCAAAGAAAAACTGGTCCTAAGCTTGTTCAGTGTAGCCAGCCATTATTCTCAAGAGCAAATCGATAAATGTGAATTTGGTGCCCCAAATGATTTGCTTCCATTTGGGATTTAGCATTTAGCATAGCCTCTCAGAGCTGCTAGCATAGCTGTAGACTTGTATGTCTGTTGGTGCGGTTAATGATGTTCAGTTTTTTTGATTAAATGCATCTTGTTTTGATTTGAAGGAAAATATATTAACTAAATTTCTTCTGTGAATTTGTGCAGTGCTGGAATCGGTCGGACAGGCACAATTTTGGTGATTGACATGATCATCGAGACCATTGACACTCAGGGTAAAAGAAAAAATGTTTTAAAGTTGTTAAAGTTGTTAAACGTTATTTAAAACACATTGTTTATTTTCCTCTTTGTCATACTGTCTCAATCCAGTGCTTTCCTCTCTCACTTCTCTTCTCCCTGTAGGCCTGGACTGTGATATTGACATCCCTAAATACATCCAGATGGTGCGGGAGCAGCGCTCTGGTATGGTGCAGACAGAGGCCCAGTACAAGTTCATCTACCTGGCTGTGTCCGAGTACATACAGACCACCAAAGCCAAAGACAGTGCCTCCATGGTGAGCAACAGGGACAGAAGGAGGAAGACGAAGATTCACCATCAAACACATCAGGAATCAGTCTGGTCTAAAATATAGGTTGATACGGGGAAAATAGGTTTTCAAGGAAAGAAAATAGAGATATGTATGTCAATAGACCTTTGCACTATTGACTGCTGATTTGAACAGCTGAGCAGACTAGCTCAACACCAACAGAGTGATATGTTATCAGAAAGGGGCTTGTGAAAGATGAATGTTGACCCTGAGACAGAAAACATTCAATTGCATAGACGAGACTAGTCGCATGACCTCTCTCTGTCATATCTGAACCGCCTCTATTTTTCTCTCCCCCAGGAAGCCGAGACGGAGTATGGAAATCTGCAACTCAAACACCAACCAGCGAGCAGGAAGGTCTCGAAGTGAGTGTGTGTGTGTGTTTCTGTGTGCGTAAATTGGATGTCCTCAATACATTCACATTTCCCCTCTAAACCTCACACTGCCGCCCTACTTTCTTTTAAAACCCGTGACTTAGTCACCGTTTTCAGCCTCATGTCAGCAGTTTCTGGAGGAAGAGCCGAGCTGCAGGCAGTCTCATTTTTTTGAGAGAAGTAGCTGTGGGTGGTGGGAGGACGCATTGTAGTCCCAGCTCCACTTTTGTACAGTAACAAAGTCCCTAGTGGTCACACACAGGCTGGCACTCACTCTCTAAACTGTGGCCATCAGCCATTGTTTTTATTACTTTTATTACTAAGCTGTCCAGACTAGCTGAGAATCAAAGGAAACCCGAGCTTCTGTTTTTCTTTGTTTCATGTGTGATTCTCAGCTCCAGTAACCGTGGTAGTGACCCCTCTTTGTAGAGAAGAATAAGAATTATTTCTCTGTTGGGATCAAAGGGGCACGCCAATGAATTAGGGTCAGACTACGCTTGATCAGAGCTAGTTAGTAGGATGTGTTGTTGAAATTATAATGGTTTATAGTTGCGGGAGTCATTTTCAGACAGTCTCTCCAGGAAGACATTCATATTGTTGCGCTGGGTTGTAGTTCTGTAGAAATAGTTTAGTAACAGATGGGTGTTGGGGGGGTGAAGAATTGGTTTCCCGAAGCTATTCGACCATTCGACAAGCACTTGTGATGCGACGTACAGATTTTTAAAGGACTGATCAAAATCAAAGTAGCAAAGGCTGAGATATCCCGACTTTTAGCACCTAGTGCAAATCAAGCTCCAAAAAGACTGGATTTTAAATTTCCCAAAACTCATAATCATCTTTTATTAAACCCTCCATGCCTCCTAAATGCCCAGATCTTTAAAACCCTACATCACCGGTTTGTAATGCAGGCATTTAAGGCATGGTGGTAAGGCTTTCAAGTATAAGTCTCAAACCCAAGCTGAGATAACCCTGATGATGTCATCAAGGTTATCTCAGCTTGGGGTTTTTTTTATACCTTGAAGAGCCCCTGCCACAGAAGACATTATACTGAACTGTTTTCACTGGTCTTGGAGAGAAACCTGTGCGTAAAATCAGTGAAGTGAGCCTTTAATGGGTGTCGGAGATAAACAAGACAGATGTTTTCTACAGCGTAAAAACAAATTGAAGACACCCCGCTTATCGCTGTTTTGTTGTCTGAATAATGTTTGTGTGACCTCTGGCCCGAGAGCTGTTCATATAAATGAGTATAAACTTGACAATGTTTTAATTAACCAATTAGGAAAGAAACACAGCACACATGCACTGGATAATTCAGCCGTAAACTTTGACCCACTTGGAGCTCTGAATAGTTGGCTGCCAGCTTTGAGTGATTGATTCGTGCTTGGTCCGGTGGTTTTAATCGTTCTCATGCAGCAGCCCTGTTCGTTTCCTGATTCACTTATTACAGATCTGTGTCTTATCACTGTTATCTGCTTTTTGAAAATATAGTGTTGCCTCACTGCAGAAATCACTGATCAGCTTTTGTTTTTGTTTTTTTGTTTGTTTAATTCCCAGAAACAAGGAGGATGTTTACGAGAATCTGTCAAAAGGAAAGAAGGATGTGAAGAAGCAAAAGTCAGACAAGAAAAGTGGCTCAGTGAGAAAAAGATAGAAGAGCCTGAGAAGTTTTATCATTTTATTTATGCAAGCGCTCTTTTATTGAAGAATTTGTCTTTTAGTGAAGACCTTATGCAAAATAAATTTAAGGTTTAAAAACAGAGACAAGCTCAGTCGTTGTCATCTCATGTGACACATGAAAGCTTGGTTTTTCAAAATAAAGGCAAACCATGTGTGTACACTTGTGCGACTGTCTCTTTATTTCAGTGAAGACACTTAAATCCTTATGAGATCCTACGCTCTCCCCAATCAACACAGACAGTAACCTGCTCTCACTCCCAAACACTAACAGCAGGAAGTTGATGCTGTTAAAGGTTTGATTACATCAGTGATTCAGTCCTATCAGTGTTTTCTCAACGGCTGTTTCCAAGGTCCAGTATATGCTCTGCAGGACACACTGTTTAAGATGTTTAACATGTCATATATTAAAGATGAGTCCTTTAGTCCTTTCTGAGTTCAAATCCAGTTTTGCAACCCCCCCCCCCC
>NW_019525378.1:891954-894900 GCF_002814215.2 Seriola lalandi dorsalis | reverse complement strand
TCCTTGCCTTTCCTGTCACTCTCTACTGTCACTGTCATTAAAGGGCAAAAATAAATCTTAGCTTTGAACCTCACTTTTGAGCCAATACCTAGAACAAATCCTGAGTGCTCAGAAAAAAACTTGGCATCATCAGCTGAAGATCATGCATGTTTGAAAGCTCCAGAAAAGCTACTAAATGGACCTTGTGGTTATGGATGGGTTGCTGAGCGGGAACAAAATAATGCTAAATGACCACAAAGGGATGCTAAACGTGTTTTGTGTCTCTTGTAGTCTGGGGGGGGGGGTTAGGTCTTTTACCTGTCCGTGCTCAGGGGACCGCTGTGTAAATAATCTGTCCATTCTCATTGTCTCTTCTACATCGATAACGTTTAAACCAATATTATAAATCATTAGCAAATCCAAAAATGCTGACTGGTCATGAGAAATTGGACCTTTAACCTTTAACCTCTCCCTGCAGTGTGGAGATATTGAGTGGTGAAGTGTCTTGAGACAGCATCTAAACCCAAGCAAGTCTGTAACGTGTAGTATGCTCGGTGCATCTTCACCCCACCCACCACATGTTTTAGGGATCCGAAGCACCGCCCCTGCCTGCAACTGATCCCTCTGAGTCAAGCGTTGGGAAAGATGAACGAACCTCCCCCTGTATGTGGTGCTGCAGTAAAACTCCGCTCTCCGGCTGTGTGAGTCACTAACTGACCGGAGAGGGTTTCAGAGATCCCGAGTGAGTCTCCAGCACAGAGAGGCCTCACACTGTAATTTGAGCTACAAAAAAAAGTCACCGCAGTCTCGTTTTACGCACAGTCTCCGTCCAATCCAGCATTGTCCTACGAAGTTGCGTATGTGAAAGTGATACAAAGAAGGCGGCAGATATTCTAGGGAATCTTGACTCAAGGAAAACCAGAAAAAAGAAAAGTCGAGATTTGAGCTCGTGTGGAAGGATCTAAAGAAGAAACATGTCTCAGCCTAATTACTCCGGCACGTTTCACTTGGCGGAGCAGGATAATATGGACTCCTACCTCGCAGCTTTAGGTAAGACTCCTTAAATCACACCAGAGTGTCTTTTACAGCAACTGTAGCCTATTAAAACAAATAGACTTTCCTGTGTTGTGCAAGCACAATGAGCCCTCCTCCACAACTTCCACATTCAGACTTTGTTGCACTTTATTTTATTGCATTGTTGCTTTAAGTTAATCTTTCTCACTTAATCTTCACTGATTTTCATGAGGTGGAACCATCTTCATTTGCAGCAGCACATTAGTGTAATGAAAATTACACTTTGTCCTTTACATGACCCCAGACTCTCTCTCACACACACACACACACACACACACACATAGAGAATGTATTCATTTAGTGTGCACTGTCACATTGACTGTGACAAACAAAGCTCCCCTGCTATGAAATAACTATAAATTATACCTCATGGCCAGTGTTATATCCTCTGTCTCTCCTCTCAGATATTAATTTTGCTCTGAGGAAGATCGTGTGTCTCTTGAAGCCCACCAAAGAGATCAGCCATGACCCGGCCACAGGGACCATGAAGATCCGCACCGTCACCACGCTGAAGAACTTCAACATGGATTTCACTATTGGAAAAGAGTTTACTGAGGACCTGGGGCCAGTGGATGGACGTACCTGTCAGGTGATTTGTTTTGTTTCATTTGCTGAATATGCACATTGACTTGTTCGGACATGCGTACCGGCTCGATGTTACAGTGAATATGCAGTGTCATTACTTGTTACACAAGTTTGCTTTGTGTGTTTTTTCATTTGGAGTGTCGGAGCAAAGTCGGCCCACCCACTGCTGTGATTTTGTGCTGTAACCACCCCCTGCTGCTCAAGTCCCGGCTTCGGCCTACAAAGAGTGATGTGTGTGAGAAAAAGAAAGCAATGAATAAAAAAAAACAAAAAACAACATTTTGATAGATTTTCTTTTCAGCTCACAAATTCATTCAGAAACTGCATGAATCAGAATAAGCAGCAGTATCTTACTGTGGAAAAAAATACATTTTTTCCACAATTTGCTTTCGCAAAACGGAAGCGACACAACAGAAAAGCAGAGGCTCTAAGAGACATTAAAAAAAAAAAAGGTTTGAACTCCTGGCCACCCTTTTGCATTGCACAAAGGCTCTTGTGATTGAATGTGTGAGCCACTTTACATACTAATTACACACAACATCTTTGTGCTTACGCAGACTACAGTGAGCTGGGAGGGAGACAAGCTGGTGTGCGTACAGCGAGGGGAGAAAGACGGCCGAGGCTGGACGCACTGGCTGGAGGGTGACAAGCTGCATTTGGTAAGGATGTATATGGATGGAGTGAAAAGAGGTGAGGGAGAGGCCAAAGCAGATGGAGAGGGGGAGGGATGGATGGAGGGAGGGATACGGAACAAGGAAAATGGAAGCATAAAGCGGAAAAGATGTTGAAATTGATATGCTAAATGAGGACATGCAAATAGGACAAGGTTTGGAAGTCCTTGCCGTCTTCCATTACACTATCTGTCTGTGGGAGAAGTTTGCCTGCGCATGCCTGAAGGAAAAAGCAAAAGAGGGCAAACACAGAAGAAGCAGAAGACTCCTGAATGCACGTTGTAGTAAAATGCTACAATAACTCAGGGCCAATGGAGAAGATTGGACCTTCTCGTTTTGGTTGTAAAAGAGTTTAAGATTATAGATTATCTGTCAGCTCTGATTACAATTTTAAACAATCCGCATTGTTCCAGTAAACAGCTCCCACAGGGTTTTCTAATACCTCTGTTTTCAGACGGGACAAAAACAGCGTGTTGTTGACGCCGTGTCCAGATTCAGGAGAGAGTTGGGAAAGAAATGCCAGCAAGGATCAGGCTTTAAAATGGTGGATTTTAGAGGTTTCACAAAGCAGAAGAAGGGAGCAGAGAGTGACTAATGAAGAATGAGTGAGGGGGGGTTGCTGGAGGAGGAGGAAGGG
>NW_019525378.1:860359-891934 GCF_002814215.2 Seriola lalandi dorsalis | reverse complement strand
GGATGGGTGGGGGGCTAAAAAGGGAGGAGATATGTAGACAGGGAAAGAGTGGGAGACAGAGATTACAAGGTCAAAGGATGAGGAGAGGGAGGGAGGGAGGGAGGTGTTTTGGATACAATCCCGGGTTTGTGTATCACTCATTTAGCTCTCCTTTGATGTGCCAAACTGTCGTATTGATTCCCACTATTCATTTACACCCCCCACCCCCCTTTTCCCCTTATGACACCCCCCTCCCCCATGGTCTTTTTCCTCTCTGCAGGAGATGAGAGTTCAAGGCGTGGTTGCCAAGCAAGTCTTCAAAAGGAAGATTGAAGACATGTAGAAATGTGTATTTAGTGAATAACCTCAATTTATTCTTCTTATTCTAGTCAAGAACTTGGTGTGAGAATTAAAATGTTTATAGCTTTATTTTTATTATAATCAAGAATATTTTGAAATATCACATACTGTTATGTACAGTACATGTTGTTAATTGTTTCTGTCTGATGGTACTAACTGAGAAGAGAGCAGCTGAGCAGAATGATTCTCGACTTGTGTAAACATTCCCAACATATCTCCTCATATTGCACGATCTATCTCCACAATGTTATAAACAAATCAGACATCTGTCAAACATCACCGATCCGTCTTTAATACATTACATAACACTCCAACTTTTTGCTGTCATTCTGTGTGTGTGTGTGTGTGTGTGTGTGTGTGTGTGTGTGTGTGTGTGTGTGTGTGTGGTATTGTTGCTGCACATCTAAGAGTTTTATAAATATTGAAATTCAGCAGTCAAAATCTGCATTACAATGTACATAAAAAAGAAGACAGAGAGTTTTGACTTTTAACAATTACGATGTACAATTCTGAACCTCAATCATTTGCTGAAGCTGGAACAGTTTAAATTAAATTAGATATCCTATGAAGCAAAATTACAAAGACATAGTTAACATTAAAGGATAATATTTTCCTTACTGTCAACAAATTCCACGAAAAATCTAAAACCAGCAACATGATTTTGTTTCTCTATATTTGTTAGCTTTTTTACCACATCTGTGGCACTCAGTCCAAAGCCCATTTGCTCCTAACGCCGGTGTAAATGTTTAAAAATGGATAACAAATATGAAGTTACATGTTTTTTTAGAAATGGGTTAGTAATGTCCTATAACAGCTGGGCACTGTAGTTTTTAGGAAATATTAAATAGGAGTAAAAAGAGTGTTTTGTTAGGGACTATTTTCCACTGGTTCAGCAGCAAGACACTTGTATGTGGAATTGAGTCACAATAAACTACAGTGCCCATGTTCATGACAAATGAGAATCACATCACACACAACAATGGCTTGTGTGGGATTCGTTGACAATAAGAGAAATATAGAATAACACCGGACATCCTTTAACAGAGACAGCACTGAGCTGCAGCGAAAGACCGCAGACAGCGCTGCTTTTACTTGTGAAGCTCCTCTCGAAGATAAATTCACATCAAAGGGAATGACAACTTAATTCTGTTCATATTATGAATGTTCTCCTCCATTTTCAGCTGTTTGTCTCACTGTAAATGCTACACAGAAATATCACACCACCCAAAGTGAAGTTCTCCTAAAAGTCCTGTAGGAGGCGACAAACTGTCACCCTCCTTCAACCCTCCACAAAGTGAAATCCTGCTGTTTTGTATAAATAGTTAACAGTTTAAGTTTTGTAAAAAGATGTTGCAGCATCTCCAAGCCAGAGAGGAACTCTAAGCTCCTTCAGTATACTGTTACAACAACATTTACTTTATGTCCCACACCACTCGTCCTCCTGTGGCTCTGAGTAGGTCCTGAGGAAGCTGCCTGTGCGGTATCCTGCACTTCTAATGGTGTGATTGGATTCAGCGAATGAAACCGAGGCCTTAAACGGTGTTATAGGAAGGCTGCTGTCCACGCTGCAACTGACCAGATTATCTTCATCATCATCTGAGGAGGGGAAAATCAATAGTGAGTGTGACTATCCTTCCAATTAATGTTACACTGCTGTGTGAAACATACTTCACACTTCATGAGGCACGATGAAACGCAATTCTTAAAGAGGCTGACAGCATTTATGGACATGGGAGGTTAATACAGATTAGTGCTGGAGAAATTAATACTCGTCTAACTCTGATATACAGGTTGGTGACAAATTAAAGGAAACCAACATAAAGAGCCCTGGTGATGTGTTGGACGACAGCGCGGCTCCAGAACAGCCAACATCAACAGTGTTGATCCTTCCACTGCTCTTCTAGACGGATATTACCTCATTTGACTTTCTGATGATGGTGATGGTGGAGAGCACTGTCTAACATGTCATTCCAAAAACTCCCATAGGTGTTGAGTTCTGGTGGTTTTGAGGGCCATAGTATACGATTTATATCATTTTCATACTTCCAGTGACCCCCCAACCCTGTGCCCTGCACTCAAGCCTTTATATTAGTTTTTCTCCACTTATTTATTCAGTTTTTTTCCTTTAATTTGTCCCCTGTATGTACAGCTTCAATCTTCTTGTTTATCAGAAGTCAGAAGACGAGTAATATCAGGGATTTTCTGAGACCTCACATGGCTGTTGTGCAGTATGCACAGTATATATTTATATGGCTTCCTCTTAAGTGTTACATATTTTAATGTGTAATATATGTATAGATCACAAGGCCTCTGGTTATTGTCCGGCAGAGGATCCCTGTTGCATGTCATTGCTTATTGCTCTCTACTCATTTTCTATCATCTCTCTACTGTCAAGAGCTCTATTAAAGGTATGGAAAAATACCCCCAAAATACAACAACATCAAAAAACTTTTTTGTAGAACCGGTATAAAAAAAAACCTGTAAAGCTGGAGTGTATTTGCATGCTGCAGTGTTCAGCGATTTATCACCTGGGTTGAAAAGCGGTGACTTGCAGTCTCCGACAGGGCAGCTCTCTTGGCAGTGTCCGTTCAGCTCTGTGGACGGTAAAGGCAGCTCCATCGACTTGCCCAGGGCCGCAGGAACCATGTTTACCATGGTAACAGGAACTTTGGACTTGGCTTTCTCACAGAAAATAGGATAAAAAATAAAATTATTCAGTATTATGCTCACAAGGATGCCTCTTATAATCATAGTAAACATTTGCAAACAGGTAAAACGCACCAGGTTTACGACAGATTAACAAGTTTTATCTGATTTGGACTGTAGTTTTGGTGACTCATTATGTGGCCTATAGGTGACGCTGTAATCTCTCAAAATCAACAGACAAATTTGTGTAGTACCAAGAGTCATCCATATGTGATCCTGATAAGAATCAACACACATGCGGCACAACCTTTCATACTTCTTAATTGACAATCCTGTAAAATTCAAATGTACTACAGCTCAGTGAGACTCATGTAAATTAATTTGATACCCTTTAAATTTTTCTTTTGAGAATTAAAGACTCATCTCCTGCTAACTTGAAAGGCGGTTGTGAGAACGCCGTTTCCTTTTTCACAGAGAAGCGCCGTAGTCAGATTTGACTCACAGTAGCTATGAGAGATTCCAATGGGGTCAAATTTTTAAATCGGAAAAAAGTATCAAAACCTTCAAAATAAGTGTGTCAATCCGCCCCCGCTGTACACTGCAGATGTTCACATGCATTCATAAAGCCATCAATTCGCCATTATGTGGCTAAATATAAGCCTACTGCTTTTTTACGTGTCAATATTGGTATCCACTGAAGCTGCTACAAATTTTTAAGGTAAACACAAGCTGCCTTTAAAACCTGCAGAGAGTTGGACTGAATCACCAACCAGTCAGAGCGAGCAGCAGCCTCAGAAAGAAAACCTCATGTGCCCCAAAGACCCCACATCCACTGGGTGTCAGCTGGTTCGTAGTTATTTGAATAATTGCACATTTGTTTGTTAATATGTACCACTTAAGGACAATATCACTTGAAATGAAAGGGGGCTTATTATCTATTCTGTCTAGGTGCATTGTAGAGGCGCCCTGTGTCATATTTTAACTTGTTGAAAATACAGACTCTATGAATATTTAAATATTTTTTCTTGATGTCTCTCATTTCAGTGGAAAGTCTATTCTCACTGTGTTTGCGCTGTAGGCTCCAAGTTCCCGTGTCACATTTGTGTAATTTACATAATAGACCAATACTGGCGTCATCACTTGATGTGATGTCACGAAAACCCTGCTGGTAACATACACATCTGAAACTCATATTTTACATGAGTTCCCAGGAACCTTCCTCCTTTAACAGATTCACTTGGTAACAGTCTTCAGGTGTCGAACTCAAGTAAATTAACAATAAGCAGAGCTTTTTTGAGTGGAGGTGGGCTTTAACTCAAAAGAAAAAACAGTAACTTTTTTTTCCAAATAAAGGTCTTTGTTATTTATCCTTACCCCAGAGACCTTAAGCAGTTTTCACTGTCCTTAGAAACAGTGCTCTGAGCTGTGCACACTAAATTCTGCTGGCAGTAAAAATCTTACAGACTGTTATCTCAAAACCTCAGCAAATAAAACTGAAACTGTCATAGTACCATTCCACTACGAGTATGAAAACATGTCTTTTAGTAATTTGGGTGGAAAGAATCCTTTAAAGATATGCAGAAAACGCAGACATATTGTGATTAGAAAAATTACTAGGAAACACTGACATCACTGTGTTCTCTGTTTCAGTGAACATTTGAACATTATCATTTGCTGTCAACACAGCAAATAAAAGAACTATTGTACCAGTGATGTTATCTTTCAACCGGTATGTTTTATCTGAAACCCAGATGTTTTACTATCAGAGTGGGAGAACAACATACTTCTTCTCGAAGGCTGACCTTCCCTTTACTAACTGCACTTGATCTGTAAATTCCAGTATTGGCCCATCACTTCACTGGAAATACAGTAAATGTCAATGAAATTACAGGGCAACGTCAGCCAAAACATTCAGTTATGCGACTGTGCCAAATACGTACAGCCTGTTTCTCTGTATTACTTAGTTGCCCATGAAGTGTGCGTCACATTATACCAAATAACTGTGTCAGGCTGAATATGTACAGGATGTGGTTTCCCCATTCAGTTTGTCATGTTCTTCAAGCGTGTCTAGCATTGTGTTACACAGCTCCTTGTTTAACCTGCCTGGGTTACACTAACTGATAAACATTTTTGCTTCTGTGCAAAAAAAAAAAAAACCCATTATGAACAAACTTCAGACCAAATTTGATTCAAATGATTACAGGAAAATCAGGTATGTAAATTTCATTTTACCTTACTCAGAGTTTTCTTTCTTTTTTTTTTTTTTTTTTTTTTAATTCACTGTAAAGGAAACAGTGGGAGGGCAGAGAGATCAGCAGTGACCTTCAACTGTATGACTTCAAAGTGTCTCACAGTTGTGGCTAACAGCATACGCACTTACTGCCACTGAGTAGGCCTGCTTATGCACTGCTTTGTCGCCCCTTCAGGAAGACTTTTTGTTTTTTTCAAAAAGTATGAGAACAAAAGTGTGTGAAAGACAGTGATGAAACCAGCACATGTGACGTGTTGCACATACCTGCTCTGTATGATTTGCGTTTTGCCCTCCTGCAGATGACAACAGCAAACAGGATGAGCGCAGTCAACACAAGTCCTGACCACAGGGCTGCGGGCAACATCCAGGAACACCCTGAAGAACATACGCAGAGAGAAAGAGAGAGGGGGTTTCTTATGTAACTTTATGTAAACACACTGAACCTCTGGGAAATACAGAGAGGGTGTGAATGATTACTGAATACTGCTCTTGTTTCCTCTTTAATAATATTGTCAGAAAGTAAATGGCTGAAATAATTAAAAAGGCTTAACGCAAGTTCCTCAACAACTATTGCGAATTAGTTTTATGACTGTTATGAATGGTCACATGAAAAGCAAAGCCTTTTCGGTAACATTTGATTTATAGACACTACTCCACAACTAACTGTTGCTGCTTGAGTAAATTTAAAACACTGGTAATGTGGTCGTGAAGGTAAGGCCATGGCCCCGCCCAATGCAATGTTTCAGTATTTAGTGTTTAGCCAGTCGCAGACCTCAGACCAGAAACATTTTTTTGGCCACTTGGGGACAGCAGAACAAGTTGTGACATATCACTTTTTAATTTGACATGGCAAACATGTTGGGAAACAGTCGCTTATTTACACATCTAGCAGTTACAGAGCAGCATTATCATTTATTTGGAGTCATGTTTTTGAAATGTTAGTCTCTTTAAGCCCTGGTTTTGGTCTCTGCTGACTCCTGATAAAAATATCTGGCTCTTTAGCTGCTACAGGCCCCACTATGTTCACAAGATGTTCACAAGCTAGACGCTAAATCTGGGTGGGCAACATTTTTGGTAAAAGCAGCTGTCTTGTGTGAGAGAAAACGGCTCTATGAGAGTGGCGAGAGTGAACCAAAACAGAAAAGCTAAACAGCTAAACAATGAGCTGAAACTCTAATAAAACGCTTTGTAAATCCAAGGAGAGCTGCAGATTCAGGTGATAATTCTCAGTAGGTTCATCATTAAAAGTGACTCCTTTCACATTGTCAGTTATACAGTGAGACATGCTAACTGCAGGAATTTGCTTAGATTAATCTCTACCAATTAAATTATTTCTTATGCATACTGATTCTTACTTTCTTAATAATCTTGTCATATGACAAGAAAGGAACGGAAGGCCAACAGGAACTCACTGAGTCAATTCGGGTAAGATCATCTGCCACTTTGCACAAGTTCATTTCTTTTCAAAGCGAAAGATTTTAAGATCTGAAAAGAAGACGCACAAGTAAAGCGACAGTCTTAAGTCAAATCTGGAGACCTACGTGGTAAGACGTCACTGCAGACAGCATTTTTTGTTGAAGTTCCTTCAGATTTAAGCTCTCTTCCCAAGTCCTCGCATCTGCAAAAGATGTACAAAGAAAAACTTTTTTTCTTCTTTTAAATTTGGGCATGTTTGTCCCACTGAGTTTGATGTTAAAAAAAAGCCTCAGACAAGCTGTAGAAACTGCACAATTCCTATAGTGTGGATCAAATCAAGTTTCAGTAGGTGTAATGTGGGACGTTTTGGGTTTCGTTTCAGCTGTGTGTCAGTGGATAACTAATGTGTGACTCACTCACGGTTTACCACATGACATACACTGACATCCTCTTCCAGCTTTAATAGTAATAATAGCAAATAGTCTTACCTGGTATGTTTTTCACAGGTTGAGAAGAAATCTGTCTTGTTGCTGTAGGTCCCCTTTTCACATGGAGCACAGATTGTATCATTGGTACGACCGGCTGCAAGAAGGAATTAAATGTAGACTTCAATTGTAATTTTCTGTTGTTTGTTTTATTGTACCCTATTGTACAAGATGTGAACGCATGCGGTAGTACATGGTAATTTATTTTTGCATTTTTATAATGGACGCCTACCAGGAAGCTTGACTCCTTCACCCTCAATGCATTTGGTCAGTGGCAGGCAGTGGTCACACTGAACATTACTACAGTAGAAACCAGTCTCACAGTCACACACTGTGTTCTGTGTGGCTGTACAGGAGTATGCTTTCTTCTGCTTGTTATCTGAAAGAGTCAAAGAGAAAATATAAAGAGTGTGTGACCTGGGAGAGGGACCTCTCCTCTGTTGCTCCTACATGGGGTGATAAGCCCCTCTTTGTGTCTAGTTGTGGTTGTCTGTGTAATCGTTTTGTCTCTTTGTAGTTGTTTTACGTCTCTATGTAGTAATTTTGCATCTGTTTGTAGTTTGAATGACTTTCCAACAAGGAATATTAACAGTCACTTCAAACAGAGGCTCTGGACAAGAGAGCTACACAGATATTTTAGGCTACACAGATAAAAGTGACTGGATGTGATTGGACTTTAAGTTCATTCAACTTGAAAACTTCAGCTCCCTTGCTGCTCTACAAATGTGAGTCAACATAATTAAACTTGAAGAATTAGTTCAAATGTGTGAAATTGTAAAACTGGGTTAAATTTACATATTTCTATGTATAGGTTTGTTCCAGTTCTTCATTTAAACCACATAATGCTCAGACTGAGTGAAAGGCTAAAAGATTTTTATGGTTGCACCACTTTTCTTAAATGGGAATATTCCAGATAACTTGTGCATCATTTCCCCCAAAATGAGCCAGACATGTGTGGTGTCTTTCGAAACTTTGCGGTCTCCACTTAAATTTGAAATAGAGCGTGAAACATTTTGAACAAACTTCTTGCTATTCAGCATCAGTTAATGTAATAAGTGACTCCACCAGCAAGTGAGTTGATTTAAAAGAAGAGAAGTGGATTTGTGACGGTGTTCACATGAAGAAACAACTGCAATGCATCTATTTATACTGGGGGGAGAAGAGGAAGGAACTGTGTTTGTTTGCACTTGTGACAGAAAGATTATGTGTGTGTGTGTGTGTGCACATACAGTACTGTATGTGCATGTGTGTGACTTACGGGAACTGCACACACTGCAGATTTGGCATTTGTTCAAGTGATTTTTTGTAGCCGTGTAGCGCCCATGTTCACATTTAGCACACTTGGTTGGCTTTGAGCCGTCACAATCCGCTTGCACATACGTTCCTGAGACAGAATTGAGACGTACAGAAGAAGTAGATGTCAGGCAATGCTAATACAGTATATGAACTATGCAGACAAGCTGAATATTTTCACAGACCAGACACACAGTACATAAGGTTTCATGGTTTGCACAGTCATATGTATATGTTTATTATCCAAAGAGAAAAGAAATGTTAGTGACTCACCTGCAGAACAACGATCACAGCATTTTCCATCTTTATAATATGTATTATTTGAGCAATTCATCTTTGCCATCTGTATCCCATTCGATTAGTCCACCACCTGTGTGTAAAATATCTAAGCTTGCCGGTCAATGACCTTTACACTCTTTCTCCAACCCTGTTCCTAACCTTTGAAATTACGGCTGTGAAAGTTATCTTAGCCGAAAGAGCATCACAGACAGGGAAATCTCTTTTTCTGAAGTTCACTCATTCGCCGCTCTCGTTCTTCCGTCTCCACTCTCTTTCTGCTGTCTGAGCTTTGTGTGACTACACATATGTTTCCCCTCCTCACTCTGCCTTACCTATTTCTCATCCTACACGGTGGAAAACCCCAGTGACCCTCATCTACTGTTTTCCCCTCCGTCTCGCTGTCTCTCTCTCTCTCTCTCCCTCTCTCTCTCTCTCTCTCTCTCTCTCTCTCTCTCTCTGTCTCTCTCCCCTGTTTCCTTCCTGTCCTACCCCTTTCACTGCAAAGTAAGCTGTGCGTGTGTGTTTCCATAGCTACAGGACAGAAGACTGATTTTTGGCTGCACAAAGCAAAGCCGCACAATGAGACGTTTCCTCTCACCAGCACACCCTTTCCTTTCACTCCATCGCCATTGTTTCCTCTGAACATTCGTCCCGGTGGTACAGGAATGATGTTGGGCTAAAACTGCAGGGGGATTTTGTTTTGCTAAAATTCACCTGAAAAGTTTTTGGCTCAGTCTGTCTTCCTGCCATGTCACAAACCCAAAGTCACTCCCCTCATTACTGCAAACATACAGAAAAACAATCTACAAATAGATTTATAAATGCTTACCGATGCAAAATGTGAGTGAGACAGGAAGGGGTCCAGCGAGCCAAAGTGAGAGATGGAAAGTAAATTAATAAGAAAAGGGGAAGAGAGATGTTGAGGTAGTTTATTTGAGGAGAGATTTGATCGGATCACAATGTTAAGACTAAGGTGGGTGTAGATTTTTACATTTTACTAAACAGATAAAGACTACACATATTGGTAGAGTGCTTAAGATGTTAACGTATCTGGTTATAACATTGTGAGTTATTATTTTCTTCTGTTTTATGCATAGACCACTTCCTCTGTCTTTCAATTTAAATTGTAAATACATTTAAATGTTCTTTTTCTTTCCTGACTTTATGTTCTTCACGTTTTCCCTACACCAACTCCTCTTCCCCCTGGATTTTCTTATCCCCCATCTTTCTCTTCAGTCTCCTGGTTATCCTGCTCTCCCACTCGGCCTGCTCGATGCTGCTGGGATGGGTGGAGTCTCCAGGATATCCCAGTGGATACTTGCCCCATGCCAGTCTTAACTGGAGCAGGTGTGCCCCCAAAGGTCACACCCTCTCCATCAGGCTCATCCACCTGGACCTGGAGGACAGCCGGGACTGTGAAAACGATGCAGTGAAGGTCAGGTGTCATGATGAACTTAAAATTCTTATTCTTAAGTAAGTTAAGACGACTACTATTCTTATTGTATTTTGTCCGTCCATTCTTTTCCTAGGTCTATTCAAATGGAAACTTGATTTATGTTCTGTGTGGCAAAAGGGAATTTGAGGAACTCCAATCCACTGTAAATCCCCTGCTCGTCTCCTCTCCGGGCGGCTGCCTCTCTCTGTCTTTCCACTCCGACTACTCAAACACCAAGAGGCACACTGGCTTCAGAGGCTTTTACACTGTGCAAGGTGAGACACACAGGAGAAAAACAAGCCAAGTTTCCGTTGTCCATTTTCATTGTATTTTTGTGTCCATTTTATTTTTCCCCCTTTCCCCAGGACAGCCCAGTTTGTACATGTATGTTTTCATCAGTGTGAATACTTTTGTAATCACAATTTTAGACAACAAATCACAATGGTTGCAGTTTATAGCTGCTAAACCTGACTTGGAAACAGTTTGACGTATTTTTCATGTCATAAATGTAAAGTGTCCCGGATGAGTTTATCCACGGTCAACTTTGATATCCTATTTGACCCACAAATAATAGATGAATGTAATCATGACATTATCTTAAAAATAGGCCAAATAAATGACTAAAATGCTCATGCATCTAAAATGTGAGTGTTTCACACTGAGACTTTCAGTTTCAGTTCTAAGGAGCTGCAGTGACTGATGTTTCATCTGAAACAGCCTCAGGCAGCACAATCATGGCTGTTCGGCAGAAAATTTGTTTCACACAAAAACTGACTAATACTGTTTATAATAACATTTGTGACTGTACTTTATACAGTTAAAATGATTAACTCTATGATTAAAAGTGAACGGCTCAAGAATGTAGAATCTCTGTAATTCTGGTTCTGGTTTGTGTCTTTTGTTGAGCGACATGTGTGGATCAACTTATTGTCAGTAGGTTTGTGGAATTACTGCAACATGTGTATAAAATCATTTAAGTAATGTATAATCTGTCATTCGCCCTTTAATTAATTTGTTCTCTCAGACTTTAACGAATGTGAGGACGACCCAGAAAACGGTTGCACCCAGTTCTGTCACAACTTCATCGGAGGGTACCACTGCTCCTGTCGCCATGGCTACCACCTGGGCATGGACAAACACACTTGCACAGGTACAAATAGTCGTCTTATCAGTAAAGAGTGCACAGAAATATGAGTTAAAATATAGAGGCAGAGGATGACAAATCAAGGAAGAAGGAACTAAACTGAAAAGGGAAGTGAAAATGGGAAAAGAGGAAGCAGAAGCAGGCACAAACAAAGGAGGGGGCAAAGGAGAATTAGATGAGAAGGTTGATTGTGTAATGCTTATGATTATGTTAATCAAAGAAGCATACGTGTGATGACAATGAACTCTTATCTTCAACACAGTGAGTTGTAGCAAGGACCTGTCAGGGCTGAACAAAGGAGACATATCCAGTCCCTCCTGGCCTGGTTCATATGCAGAGAATGCCAACTGTCAGTACACCCTGTCTGTGGAGGCCCACCTGCAGCTGGAGCTGCACTTCTCTGGGGTTTTCGATGTGGAGCAAAGCCCTGATGGTCAATGCATAGACGCCCTGAGGGTAGGTGTTGAGTCAGAATACATAAATGCCACATGGAAGTGTGTTTCCTTCTAAAACTTAACAGAGCAGCAAACAAAGACAAAGTTCGGACAAAAATGTTGAAACCCTACAAGTGTTGGTCTCCATTAGCACTGCACATATGGACACTGACATTTTTCCCCATTGCTCTGGATCTGAACTATGACTCAGCCACGCCAGGACATAAACAATGTTGTTTTAAAGCCATTCCTGAATAGCTCTGGTTTCATACTTGGGGTCATTGTCTTTATGAAAAATAAGTCTTCTACCAAGTCGCAGGTTTCTCGTACACTGCACCAGGTTTTCCTCCAGGATTCCCCTCTATTCGGCTTCATTCATTTTACTTGAGAGCTTCCTGTGAAACTGTAGCCAAGAGGTCGTGTGACCTTTTTTTAAGACCTCCCTCCTCGTTCCCTCATGAAGTTGCAACTGCTGAAGCACCCACTCAGTTTTTAAGGATTGCCTACACTTGTCCTGATATAACGTTTTTTTTTACTCCATTTAACTAATTCAGTGTTACCAGTGAGGCCCCAGAAATGATTTAATTGTAGATGTGTCCTATTCAAGTTGTTGAATATTTATGCAAATATTTGTTTTGTACTTTGACATTTGTGTGAATCATTTTTATAGGTACGGTACATGCCGGGACACACACATACATCTGCATGTTTCACCAGAATGAACAGAACAGGGAGGACGTCAGGAATGACACACTGTCAGACATTACCTGTGTTGTTTTGTTTGCAGATTGAGACTCTCTCTGGGACTCTGGGGCCATTCTGTGGCGACACGCCTCCCCCATCTCCCCTCCTCACTCACTCACATCACGTCAAAATCCACTTTACCTCTGACGGCTTCGGCACAAACAAAGGCTTCAGTTTCCACTTCAAGACCAGAGGTGCTGCAGCCTCCTCCTCTGTGCCATAGCGAGAAAAGAATATTGGTTAGGAGGTTGGTTGGAAACTCATCACGAATAATTACTCTTTCACATGTCAACTGCAGGAAAGGTCTGTCCAGCGGTGGTAACCTCACACTCCACTGCGACTCCTCACAAACCAGAACATCAACCAGGTCAAACAGTGACAGTTACTTGTGATCTTGGCCATGTTGTGAATATTGTGAGTGTACAGAGAACCTGAATCTTTAATAATTCTATATTTCATGTAAATGTTTCAGACAATGTTGAGCTAATTAAATTCTTCTTCTGCAAAGTAGCAAGGCATCCAGACCTTGTCAACACAGTATGAGACAACATGCCTGAGTACAGGCCAATGGGTCCCTTATCACCCCTGTGAATGTGAGTCTGACTCGAACCAATTTCTGTTTTATTCAGAAAATCTCTTAACTAAAATGAGTTGTCTTGGATTCCTTGTTTTTTTACCCATAATATTTTTTTCCTCCAAATAAAGCTGTGAATTGTGGCCATCCTGATATCCCAGAAGATGGCATTCTGCAGTTGGTGGGCTCAGATGATTCACACACTCAGTTTGAAGACCAGATCCACTTTAACTGCAGTTCAAAGTACTATACCCTGGATGGAGACGGTGATTACAGGAAGCTTTTACATATTTCTTGCTTAAGCTAATGTTTAGGAACGCAATGCTTTATGGTTTGATTGACTGATTGGTTGATCTATTGTTGTTTCATCAACATGCTTTCTTCAATCTTTCAGACACATACATTTGCAGTGCCAGTGGTGAATGGGTATCAAATGGCGGAGACTCAAAGTTGCCAAAATGCAATCCAGGTATAATGTTTAATATATTTCTTGCATTTTTCAATATTACTTATCATTTATTTGGAGAGATTCCCTTTTTCATATGAATCCATTGATGAATATCTGTGTATTTCAGTGTGCGGGATGCCTGAAAAAGAATCTGTGAGCGCAGGCAGGATTTTAGGAGGTCAGAATGCAGTGCTGGGAGAAATACCTTGGCAACTTTTGATAAAAAGGCCAAGCAGAGGAGGAGCATCACTAATCAACGACCGGTGGGCCGTCACAGCAGCTCATGTTGTGGAGGGGGTAGAGGAAACTTCTTTGCAGCTGTATGGTGGACTGGTAGATGGGAAGAAAACAGCTGTTGAAGCGTCTGACATAGTTGTCATGGACAGTGAGAAGATCATAATTCATCCTGGCTATGACACAAGCAGTCCACCTGAGAGGCGCACAAATTTTGACAATGATATTGCTCTTATCAGATTAGCTTCCAGGGTGAATTTTGGCCCAACACTCCTTCCCATCTGTCTGCCAACTGTAAACAGGGGCATGGTGGAAAATGAGCAAGGCACAGTTTCAGGCTGGGGGATTACAGAAGTGAGGAATACTTTTGCCAAGTCTCGTATTTTGAAATACGCTCACATCGGGGTCTATTCCCTCAATGTGTGTCGGGATACACCTTACTCATCACCTAACAACCGCATGACTTTCACTGATAACATGTTCTGTGCTGGAGCAGAGGGGAAGGACAGCTGTCAGCAAGACAGCGGAGGTCCATTTGTTCTACCTATGTTGTCTACAGGCAGTGGGCCTTATAATCTGGTTGGCATTGTGTCCTGGGGATCCCGCTGTAACGAGAGGAAGTTCAAGGGGTATTACACCAAAGTGGAGAATTATGTAGACTGGATTAAGGAGACAATAGATAAAGTAGACAAATCTTAGAAAGGGAAAGTTAAAGGGGAAACACTTTGCTACTAACTATAACCCCATAATCCATTTCAGGACTGATTCAGAGCTCTAAAATAATAATGTTTATCAGAATAAAGACTATAATCTTGTAATCAATGTACCAACATACATAAACACAATGATAATAACACTTCATGACTTCATATTTCACTTTTGTATTAAAGGAACTGTTTGCAAATCAACTGCAATCAACTTGTCTTTTTTATTATTATCAGCAAAGATACACACAAAACATGTCTTCCTTCAGGGTCTCCATTCACTGGAATACTTAGCTCTTGCATATTTATACATTAGTCTTTACTATGTTGTGTGTGAGAGCTCCTTGCATCACAACAAGGACCATCCAGACAGAATATATAGTACAATACGGGCTGTATCGTAATCTGTAATGATGTGAAGCCTCTACAGCAACTTTTTGGAAACATGTTTGTGAACAACAAGATCACAGTGAAGTTCCTGGCACTTTGTGACTACTAGTGCTGGGAGATACGCATACGTTACTAATACCAATGATTTCAGTGTAGTGTGTTTCACTGATATATATTACATCAGACAAAAGTGTTTTAACATGTAAAACAATCATTTGTTTTCAGTTTTAAATTATAGTGTTTCTTTTTAGTTTATTATTTTGTTCAATTCATACACAGTAGTTCAACATTTCAGCTGGAACCATTATCTTAATTGATGACAAATGTAGACTGAAAACATTGTCCCAGTTACACCAACAGCCTGGAAGAGGTAGGCATGAGAAAAACCCCTTCTTAGAAAACCTTACCACCAATCATCCAATCATTACCACATCTTGCAATATTGGTCAATGAGCAGCAGATTGGGGGAAGGGGGGGGGGGGGATAATCATGCAGTGCTAATAGCACCATATTCACTTTCACAGCTAAGATTTTCTGCATCACTCCTTTGTTTTATTTTTTCATGCATATCTTTTAAACTGTTTTTCAAACCCCTCTTTTAAAATGAAATAGTTTGTAGGTTTTGACTGTTACCTTATTTAGAAAAACAAACCCTAGCTGACCTCTTCAAAGTATGGCTCTCATGTCACTTCCTCAACGTTGCAGCGTTCAGAGAACAAGTAATGCTCTACCACCACTTAGTGGTGTTGATGATTTAGTCATCAGTAAGAATCAGATGATATGTATTTTTTTTTTCTGTAATTTCCTGAAAAACATTCATTTCAGTGTTCAAATTACACTTCCTAAAATGTCCTTATTATAAAACAGACGCTTCTTCTAGATCCAGAACTTCACTGAGAATCATCACGTTTTTATCTTTTCGTCAGTATCAGAGTGATCCAGTGAGAGCTGAATGTGCCTTCAAGACTACTTTGCAAACAGGAACTGCCAGTGGTTGAGTCGGCGTACTTTTAATGCTTCCACTGAAACTACATGTAAACGAATAGACTAAAAAAAGAAGTTTGTTGCGCACCGCTACCACACATCCCTCAAAGCCCCCAAAGCCCTGAAAGTAATGAAACACAGGGGAAGGTGGTGGGGGTGGGGTCAGACTTTGTCCCTCAGCAGCAGAAAGATGAACACGGTCTCAAATTGACAACAGGTTCAAACTGATCCCATGTAGTAAGCAAAAATCAAATCCATATACTTATTTTTACTTACTCCAATCTATCGAGGCAATCTTCTGCTTCACCCAATACTTTGACATCCAAATCCTTTACCAACCTGCCGGTATCAAGTGGAAAAAAGTCTGTGATTCTGAAAAAAACAAAAAACAAAAACGGTTAAACAGCTCCCTCTAGTGGCGGGATGCGGCTTGTGAGCGCATGAGCCAGAGTTTGGGATAAGGGTATAAAATCTGAGAGCTGTTTAAGAAACAAAATCAGGCTGGTTCTTTATATTTCATGTAATTCTCATTAGAATAGAATATAAAAAATAATTAAAACAGAAGTTTGCAATTCATAGGAGGTGTCTAATTTACAAAATTTCCTTAATTCTGCATTACAGAGGAAGTATTTCCAGCATCGACCCTGTTTCTCTACAATTCAAAGTCAAGCGTTTATTTGATTTTGCCAAGACAAACAAGACATATTCCTGGCATTAACGGAGTGAGTTGCTAAACACTGGAAACAACATTAATGTTTCACTTGAATGTGAGGCATTTGCTCCTACAACAGTTGATCAGTTCACTCACAGATATATTTAATTCAGAGATGGGGTGGACCCACTGTATCATTTGGTAAGTTAAATTTTTGTTTAAGCCCATTTTTATGTTGTACTTAAATAGTATTTGTCATGAATTTATTGCTTGATTACAAAATTCACAGTATATATCAATTATCGAGTGGAGTCTTATATCATTGTCTGTTAACTTCTGTACAATCAATTTGACGGATGAGTTGTGTTTTATAGGTTGAATGAGTGATCCATGTTTCAGTATGCCATATATAAAGCTTCAACAACATTATGTGGCTGCCACAGTTGTGTTGACTGTGTCCCTGTGTTTGTTCTTTTCTGTTTGCATCAACTTTGGCCTAGCGGCTCAGAAGACCACAGACTGATAAACAGATCGAACTGCTGACTCTGTTCATGCATCTTTCCAGGTTTCTGTATGTGTCAGTGTGTGAGTGCTGGCCGCTGCCTGACTCTGAGCCTCTAATGCACGGGGAGGTCCAGTCCCCCCAGTATCCGCAGCCTTACCCTACCAACCTGCTGGAGCAAAGGGACCTCAGTGTACCCGAGGGCTACCAGATCCGACTCACCTTCACACACATGGACATTGAAGCTTCTGCAGGCTGCTACTACGATGCCCTTACAGTCAGAGCCATATTTCAACACATACACTGTATTTTCATGAACAACAGTGCTGTAGTGCCTGAGCTCTAAACTAAAGTGTGACACAAGAGCCAGTTTTGACAACCTGACTCAAGCTTGACTATCAAGAATTTAAGCTTTGCACTTTGACACTTTCTCTACACCTTTTCACATTTCTGCTAGGCTGAACGTGATGTTCTTGTTGGTTACAACTATAAGTTAATTCTATACGCCTATGTCCACTAAAATTAGACCATCAATGCAGTCTTTCTGGTTTGCATCTACTTCTAAGGTGCTGGCTTGACACAGATCCCATGATAGGAGAGTTAATCTTCAACTTCTGGCCTTATGAGGTGTCACAGACGTAGTATTCATTACGGACAATTAATACATAGGACAAAAGATCTACAGCCAAGTACAACTTGCAGGCAGGATTCAGACACACTTAATGTTTTCACAGCAATTTTTCCTCCTCATGATTTATCCTTCATACTATACTACAGGTTCTCTATGATGGAAAGGTCTTGGGAAGGTTTTGTGGCCAGGAGAATTCTGCCGATGGGCATCACCCTGGCAACCAGCCCATCCTCTCTCCAGGCAACAGACTCACCCTCATCTTCCAGACAGACAGCAACAACCCAGAGCGCCACCAGAATGTGGGCTTCTCTGCTCAGTATCAGGCCATAGGTAGCACTTCTTCTTCTTCTTCTGTCAGCTTTTCTCTCACTTCCCTCTTCTCACTGCTGAACCGTCCTCCCACCAACTTAATGATTTTCTCATCACCAGACATGGATGAGTGTTCTGCGCCCGCCCCCGTAGATGGGTCAGGTCCACTCTGCGATCAGATCTGCCTCAACACCCTTGGCTCATACCTCTGCTCTTGTCACCACGGCTATGAACTTCGCTCAGACCAGCGCACCTGTGTGTGTGAGTATTGCGCAGACAGATGCCTCCCGTGTATGGGTGCCAATACTAAATCAAACTGTTTGGGACTCATATGTCACCCAAACTAAACCACCCAAACTGCTATGGTGAAAATGAGCTGCTCTTTGAGGGAGCTCTCAAAGAATCTAAGCAGCAATCGTGTGTCACATCAATGAACATTTGTCCTCAGTAAAGTCAATGACACTAAAAGCATAACACATAAGGAGGAGGCTGGGGTGGAAAAGGTAGCAGCCAACAGCAATGGTGGTCAGTGAGTGGTCAGTGAGAAATGTCAGGATATCAACAGGTTTATCCTTTAACTCTCAGAGAAAAGTAACAAAGAAATTTCCCAAACGACTGAACTATTTCTTTAGTACTGGATTCATAGCATTGTATTTCTACTCTCCTGAAGTATCGCCAAACTCTCAGCAAAGTTTTTAAGGATACAAGGCTGGATGAATAATGTTTTTTTATTTAGGGGAGGGGCCTTTTCTTTTGTGTATGTTGATTTCTTCCTTTTCTTCTTGCCCAGTATCCTGCGGTGGTGGTATTTTTGATGAGCCAGAGGGACATCTGTTCAGTCCAGGATACCCTAACTCCCCACCGCATGCCGTGTCCTGTCAGTACATCATTTCTGTAGAATCTGGCTTCACTGTGTCTCTCAACTTCTCTGACAACTTCCACATCGAGAGCGTGGGCACTCAGCAAGGCCCAAACTGTCTCCATCACTGGCTGCAGGTTATAACAAGCAGCTTCCATACACTACCGATTTTTATACAAACAAAGAGCAATAAATGGATATGTCATACAATAAAAGAACGGTGTCCTACTCCTCTTTCCAAAGGTGACCGTTCAAGACAGAGAGCCCATGAAGCTGTGTGGTGCAAAGAGTCCAGGCCTGATAGAAACAAACTCCAACACTGTCAAACTGGACTACCACACTGATGATGAAGGCCTGAGCAACGGCTGGAGCCTGGACTACAGCACACAGAGTGAGAGGGAGTGCCATTGTCAAAACATTCTGGCGCTCAGTGAAATACATTTTCCACCATCCTGTCTGCTTGGAACTAATTCATTGGGTAACTTCAGATACGCAGTTGATGTTTAATGTCTGCTTATCCATGATGTCTCCAGGAGTGCAGTGCCCAATCCCGGCTAAAGTAGTTAAAGGCAGAGTCACACCGATCTTGACCGAATATTTCTACAGAGACTACATCTTTGTGCGATGTGACCAAGGATACAAGCTGATGATGGTTAGATGAAACCTTTCCTCTTTTTAATCACAATGAACAATGATGAAAAGCTCTTGTTTATTTGTCATTGTGTGATATTGACATTTTATAATTTCCCCTCTTTTCTCTTTCAGGATGGTCAGGAGATTGAGAGCTTCTCTACCATGTGCCAAGGCGACGGACAGTGGCACCTCCCTCTGCCAGAATGCCACAGTATGCCATCTTTAAGCTCAGGAAAAACACCCACTGGAAAATTAATGGAAACTTCGTTGTGATTTAACCACAATATAAGTCCTTCTGATGATGTGTGATGTGACTCACCGGAAAAACGTTGACATGTTCTTGTTTTGTTTTCCTGCAGTAATTGATTGTGGAGAACCTGAATCTCTGCTGAATGGAGGGGTGACCTTCCTGTCTGGCTCTCAGAATCAGTACCGCTCTGCTGTTCAGTATCACTGTAATGAACCATTTTACTCTCTCCTTGGGGGTGTAAATGGTGAGATATTCACATTTCGTGTCTTTAAATGTACAGTTTTAGATTTTTTTCCTACCAGCCTTTGGTTTTGTTAGTTCAATCTCGTATGAGTTGTTTGTGACCTGCATTGATTTTTATCAGTGTTACGGTATCATTGTGTGGTGTATCAGTTTAAGTGCAGCTTGATTTCTCCACTGCATTTCTAGACCAAAGCACCAGATTTTCAATAGTAAAAACATATATGAAACAAATAGAAGCCTGGAAATACATTGAACACAAAATATATTTGAAAAGTGTTTACATATACTCGTTTTTAAAAGCATGAAATGTTTAGTTGTGGTTTAACTTATAAATGATTTGTGGGATAAAATATGCAAAACTACCGGCCCCCGAAGAGTAAACACAGCGCTGAAAAAACAGTTTAACTACCATCCCAGCATCACTGATGGGTGTGACCAGAAGTTTGCTCTGTTGCACTTGTAACCACATCCAACAGTGATGTCACGGTGTACTAACACACCATGGAGACAGTCAGTGTTTAAGATTGATAGCTGGTTTTAAGTTGCTCCTAAGGGAAAGATTAACACCCAACTGTATTTTCCTTTTGTTCCTACTGCCCTTCAGTTAGCTTCACCTGTGAAGCAGACAGAAAGTGGAGATCCAACCATGATGCTGTTATCAGTCCAATATGCCTACCAGGTATTGCTTTTCTTTACAAAAATAATACCCTACCCAAAACTTAATCTAGATTTTTTTATAAATTATAATTGGAAAATAAAGTTTGTACTTGTGTACAACTTCATATGTATGTATTCGTCTGTATCACAATTAGTTTGTGGCAAGCCAACAGCAGTCATCTCTTCCTATGAGAGGATCATTGGAGGCAATGATGCTCCAGCGAATACCATCCCTTGGCAAGTGCTACTGAGTGTAGATGGAGGCAGAGGAGGAGGCATGGTGATTGCAGACCACTGGGTTCTGACTGCAGCTCATGTCGTAGCAAATAATAATGGAACACCAGCATCAAAGGACGTTATACGGGTAAGTAAGGCCACTGTCGTTGTTACCTGCATTATCCATTGCCTACATGTTTTTGCCCTGGCATTAATTTCCTCCTGTGCTTTTGATTTGCAGATTTACATGGGAATTAATGAAATTCAAACCTTAAACGTCTTGCCTATTAGTGCTGCCTCAGTCCATGTTCACCCTGGTTACAACAACATCAACAATGTAAACTACAACAATGACATTGCGTTGATCAAACTGGAAGACCCGATCACATTCACTTCATCCGTAATGCCCTTATGTTTGCCAGCAGAGGAAGACACATACCTCACTGGCACCATGGGGTAATTCAAACAATTCACAATACTGCACAATCCATTTTATGTGATATTACTTATTGTCTCTGCTTTCGGTTTTGTGAGTCATTTGACTTTTCTTCACCCTTCTATTAGCCTTTTCCCCTTGTTGTACTGACATGTGAAGGGAACTCTTATTTGCTTTATTCTTTTGTTCATCATAACTGTGTCCTTTATATCTTTTTCAGATTGGTGTCAGGCTTTGGCGTAACAGAGACGGCAGAAAAACGACGTGTTTTAACAAATAAGCTGAAGTACTTGCAGGTCCCTGTGGTGGAGCAGGGGATATGCAGTACTTCCATCAATGCGTTTAGGAGGACAAGGCCTGGCGTACCAAACCTGACAAATAACATGTTTTGTGCTGGAGTCCCTGAAGGTGGGAAGGACTCCTGCCAAGGTGACAGTGGAGGCCCCTATGCCCTGTATGACAATGGACGGTTCTGGGCTGCAGGGATTGTGAGCTGGGGCGTTGACTGCGGCAAGAAGGGAACATATGGAATCTATACCAAAGTCACCAACTACATGGACTGGATCAAGACGACCATGGAAGAGAACTGAAATTTACATTTCATTACAACCTGATGTGAAGATGATGACATTTCTAATAAAATAAGAAGAAAGAGAACTAATTTTGCTATTTAATTATACTCTTGTCTGCAGAATTAATACATATTGTGTCACAAGAAAAAGCTATGAATTAAGATAATCTTCCAGTTGATGATAAAACGATTAAGTGCAAATTCCTGCTTGTGATGATTAGAACCATTTCAGAACTTTATAAAGTTATTCAATGAATGCCATACACATTCTTCACTAGTCATTGCATTGTATTTCCAAAAGCATCTTTTCTTCAAGTGTGAATAAAGTGATATAATGCAGATCTACATGTGTCTTTTCTGTATGTATGTATTTATGTTTTTCAGATTAGTCAAAGATCTTTCCTATTGTAAAAGTGAAAATTACAATTAAGAGCAGTATCCACTTTAACCCCTTCCCACCTAACTTGGTATTAATGTCACTGTAACACCTCACACTACGACAGATGCCAGAAGCAGAGGCAGCTCGTCTTCAAAGTAAAGGATGCTAGTTTTGAACAAACGTGCTGGCGGCAGTGGTCAATTTAAGGCGAGCTAAGCTAAATAAATAAACAAACTGTCAAAATAATGAACATAATTCATAACTTCATAAACCCACAACTGATTGGGAATAAATTTCCAATGAACACTGGAATTATTATAGGTTTTGCGATTCATGCGATTCATGTATGTAGCTATTCATCAACATATTAATCTGATTAAGGTCACTTAATCTGTTACTTTGGGTTGGAAGTGGGGTCACATGACTGCTGGGCTGAAGAGCAGCAGGAGAACAGGTGTGTTAACTGGGCAGGTGATACAGGTGCCTTGAGTGTTCTTTGTTCTGTGTCTTGAACTCATTCTCTGTTTGCCCTTCAGTTCAGCTGCTTCCCTCTATCATCTCACCTTTGTTCCTGAGTACGTTGAGTGAGTTTATTTTATTACATTTTCTCAAGTCATGTTTATTTTGTTATTGTTTTGAAGTATATCTAATCTCCTTGGTTTGTTCTCACATGATTATATGTTTAAAGTGAGACTGTACTGATGTACTTATTTTTGGTTTTGAATCATTTATTGTTGTTGTTTATATTTGACATATATGTGCACTTTCTCTTATTATAACCACTCAGCTGTAACTACTCACACCTGACTGACTGCAAGCAAAAGATTAAATACTTTGAAATGGAACCTGCTGACTGCTTCTCCTGCTTTGCTCATTTCATTTCAAGTCCAGTGTAATCCTAGAACATATATGTGTGGAAAAATACCTTTTTCATTTTTAAGTTTACATGATTTTTCTCCTGTTCATCATTGCACTCATTAGCTCTAAATGTGGGGGGTTCAATTATAAAGTGCAGCCCCCATTTTGATGATCTCAGTCCAGTGTTCCCTCTCTTTTGTCTCTGTGTTTGGTCTCCAAAACATCCTGGGGGAAACTGCTAAATTTAACTCTTCAACTCCTAAATGCTCCGTTATGTTCACCAGCTGCTCTCTGACTGTCTGCCTGCTGTTTGCTGGTGAGAAGGTAGTGGACAGTGGCTTTTTACAGCTGTTTTTCTCTGAAAGCAGCTGGCTGCGACAACCGTATAAGTGTATATATATGTTCTATTAAATTGTGTTGTACTCTATTATTGTTCAAAAATCTCAAGCCGACATGTCAGACTGGGTGGATGGAGATTCACCTGTCAGAGGACAGGGGCAGAATTTGCAATGGGGAGTTTACAAAAGCACTGGGTGTGTACATCCGAGATCCCTTTTTTAGAGACCATACTGTCACACCAGTAAGTTGCTGGAAACTAATGTTTGTTTGATATCATTTATTGTTAATTCTTTCAAATTATGTTTATCTTAAATTAATCTTATGAAAATTGTTAGTAAAGCAAATTGTTTTAGTTACGCTTTCTTTATTATTTTTGTGGTGTGCATGGCAAGGTATTTACTTTTGTTTGTTGTACAGAAGAAATCATGCATTCATCCAAATCCAACCATCAGTTTATGCTGAATTTCCTGAACAAAAGAAATGGTTAAATGGCTCTTGAATCCATGTGTTTAATGTGCACACCAGTCAGAGGCTCTATGGTGCAGTTAAAGAACATAGTCTCTTTACAGTCCTTTTTTATAATCATATTTGTAGCAACTATCCCGACTAGAAATTAACCACCCAGCTGGGCGTTTCGTGTGCCCAGCGTGACAGCGGTAAAAACTGATATCTCCTTGTCACTCATTCATTCATTCTTAGCTGGTCTGTTGGATCCGTGCCACATATAGACTCCACCTGTCCCATTACTCTACACCACCACCCATGATATAGCTTGACCTAGACTACACATATAAACAACCATATACACAGAGCTAATAGTTGGCCAATGGAATATTATATTATATATTATTGTGTCTTTGAAAATATTTCTAAATTAAAGAATCATTCCACAATCTGCACTTTGAAAGCTTTATTATTATTGAGGATTCCTTTTTGCATTCTATGACTTGTGACATGTATGAGGGCAATAACATTGCAACACTTATTGATAATGTGGATTACTTGAACTGGTTACACTTTCAAGGTTCAACTGTCAAAACAATCAAAACTCAACATTAACATGTTTAATGTTAATGACAGAATCCAGTTGACAATCAACTCGTATGAATTGTACCCAAAATACATCAGCCATCTTGTTATGAGAACTTTTCTGCTCCGAGCCTGATATTATCTATATGATGCACACACTCAAATGAAGTTTGTATAACAGCAGTGGATATTTGAATTAGTGCTGTAATCAGATGTGTTGGCTGATGCTGGTGTGGATCATTAAGATCAGGATGTCCGGCACTGCTAAATATCTAATGAGAACATATAATCCACACAGTGAGAACTGCTGCTGCTGCTGGACCAGTCTGCAGCCTCAGTCTGAGAGGACAATGACAGCTGCATCGACTGATCACATGTGCATCATACATACAGCTCAGAACCATCATTAAACACCTTGTTCTTATGGTTTACAGACATATATAATTCACATATATGCATAGTACATTTACTACATACTGTATGTCGATAAAAAAATTAACAGAAGTAACAGTGACAGTGTATCCCTGAACTTGGAAACAGAACATATGTGAATAGATAGATAGATAGATAGATAGATAGATAGATAGATAGATAGATAGATAGATAGATAGATAGATAGATAGATACTTTATTTATCCCCTAGGGAAATTCAGATGGTAACAAATAAAAACCTGAAGAATGAGTGGAAAAACAGGATGACAGTGTCTCCATCCACAGGTTACCATCCCTGGTGACCTGAATTGTTTGATGAGGATAAAAATTATGTGAAACATATGCTGTGGCCTTCACAGTCACCAGATCTCAAACCAGTTTAATAACCACTGAAGCTATTTTGGCTCAACACCTTACTTACCTTACTACACTTCATCTTTTTTTTTCTTTAATTTGTCAACAGTCTACTATATCATACATAACTGAGATGTTTTACTAGTCTACAATTATTAGGTTGCCACATTATTTACAAAGACCCAGCACTGTTCCCCACTTGTTTTGTTTGGGTTAAGCTATTGTTCCAACCATATATTGAACCGACCCCTGCACCTCCCTCTCTCCCCACCACCTTTATAAACAAGAGTGTGTGTGTGTGTGTGTGTGTGCGCGCGCGCGCACTGTCACAAGTAGCACAATGAAATTAGGCAATGCCCCCAAAAATAGCAGAAGAATTATATTTCATGCACGGACTAAATAGTCTGTCATACTATTTATTCACCCACCATATTTTACTCAAGGCGCAACTGTCAAGTTTAAAACTGTAGATAAAACAAACTTTTATAGTAGCCCACTGTGCAAAAGTTTTAAGCACTTTAGATGTTTAGATTCTTACAACATTTAATGACATACCACCACATACACCATTCACCTTAGCAACTGTATTTTGCACCGACTAAATACTAAGTTCTGACTGAATACGAGTAAATCCTTTATAATTTAAAAAGAAGAAAAAAAGTTGTATATGGGTCTCAAAATTAAACAGGTGATTTCAGTGCGTCCATAATGACCCATGACCTTCTCTGCTGCTCTGTGATTGGACGATCCCGGATCCCGTCTGCTCACTTTCATTTTCACTCTTGCACTCCTGCCCTCCGCGCATGTTACCGAGATACAGCCGCCGTAGCCCACCACCTCAAGAGTTTACTGTTAGATGAGATGATATTTATTGCTGTACAGTTATCGTACATGATTCATTTGGTGCGATAAAGGCTGTAAAAAAAATCAGACTAGCGACGAGATGAGCTGCTGTAGTCGTTGAAATCAAAAGCGAAAGTGCAGTGGTGCTTTTTTTGTTTTCAGCTGCTGCTATCTCACTTTATCTTTGTAATAACCTTAAACTTATTATTTATCGTGACTCCATGATGATGATTGAAGTAATTTTGTTTGGATACTTCATGACGTGCGTATGTGGTAAGAGTATTAATGTTGGCATATTGATGCTGGAGGCAGTATAGTGCCAGTAAACGAACCTTTATTTGATTGTCAAGCTCAGTAATAAACCT
The DNA here is from genome assembly GCF_002814215.2 of Seriola lalandi dorsalis. NCBI lineage: Eukaryota > Metazoa > Chordata > Actinopteri > Carangiformes > Carangidae > Seriola > Seriola lalandi. The sequence continues at coordinate 865,576 of NW_019525378.1, read as the reverse complement.
TCAATTTAAAATGGTCTGATAGAACTTAATCTGGTAACGCATTAAACTGTGTTAATTTCTAGGAAGTTTCCAGGAAATAACAATGTAACTGGCAGTAATTACAGGTAAACTAGAAACTGTCCATTTGATACACCTGTTTCACATGAACAACTAATACAGTGTAACCCACAGTCTTTTAACAGGGAAGCTAGACATGCAAAAATGCAAAAATGTGAATTTAGTTGAAAGTATAGAATTAAAATGTTTTACAATAATTGAATGATTACTATATACTATACTATGTATCTTGTCATTAAAATGTCTGAAAACGACTAGACCCATATATTTGGTTGAGTTGTGTACTTACATCATGACTAATGTTTCCAGCAATTTTCAAATCTAGAGAAATTTATAATTTTAGTCAAGGTAATGGTCAATTTCATTTGGTCACTGATCAATGGCATCATATCCCCTGTGCGCATGTGTCAGTATTGTGGTTGTCTGCCAATCAAAAATTACTTTTTATCCAATTTTAACACATTTTTAGACCTTGGTAGATTTTAATCGGATGAAGGATTTTAGTAATCAGATTTCTGGATCCTGGATTTTAAGTTATTAGAGAAACAAGCTGAGCAAATGTAAGCGGCAGCTCGGCTCCCCTCCCCTCCAAGACAAACAGTGTCTCCTGGACAGTGTCATAGAAACACTGATTGTTAACATGGAACTGCTTTATTCTGTGTTTTTACCAGTTTTAATAACGTAGTTCATTTGTTTTGGAGAGGAGGACACCTCTGTGGATTATTCGGCTACTGGTAAAGATGTCCTGTTTGTTTGACACTGAAAGAGTCCTAACGGGGGCAAACTGATTGCAGTGAGAGCAATGGTGGTGAAGACAACAACTCCCATGATCCCCATGATACTTTACAACTTCTTTTGCTGTTGTTTTGATTCCAAGACCCCTAGTGGCTTTTCCTTCTAATTTTTACCAAATTAACTAGTTTTGTTTTTCACTGAATGTTCAAGACATTATTAGGAAATAATAGACTTGTAATTCAACATTTATAATTATTTCTCATAATACTAGTCTACTGGTATGAGCATTTATTCATGAAGATGATAAGTTAACCTTTTTAGGAAGTCTTAAGCAGTCTTAAGTCTTTTTCTATCTGCCCATTGTTTCTCAGCTGATGGGGCTGCAGATGTGGTACTGTCCTGCACCCTGGTGGAGGAGGGAGTTGGACTGGGTGGAATGGGAGGTGGTGCTGCCTTCACACGTACTCCAGCTACTGTTGTCTTCAGAGACGTTCCAGTGGCTCCTGAAGAATCCCTTGAAACGCTCACTGCGTTTGTACCACCCTCAGTCCCGGATCCAGACCTCCTCCTGTTTGAGGCCAAAGGTTTTTCCTGTCTTCACTACATGTAAAGTTTGGTCTAATGTACTCACAACCGGTGCTGAACTTCTCCTCTCATTTCTCTGTGGCAGTGTCATCAGTTGAGATCCCCAATGCAGCCGTGTTGCTCCATGCAGACTGCAATGAACAGGAGGTGACGTGTGAAATAAGCCGTTACTCTCCTCGTGGATCCCAGGAAAGTTCAGATCCAGCCTATTTCATGGCGTCCCTTAGTGTGGAGGGAGTTGAGTTCAACACTGCACTGATTCTGCAGACTTTGATGGTGGAAAAAGACCACTCGACGTTGATACAAAACAAACTGGGCCTGCCTCTTAGCCAATCGGGTACTCTGCTGACTGAGGGTGAGATGCAGTGTTTAATATCACACCTCAATCTTTTCATTGAATCTTTTCCATTCTTTGTTTTGTTAGACAGGGAATAACATCCTTCTTATAACTTTGTATCTCCTGTTATCTTTGCTTTCTGTCCGCAGTGATATTTGTGGTATTTTCCCACATAAAGTCTGTATCTGCACCTCTGAGAGGTGATGTCCTCCTCAACTGTGGTTTCAGGCAGCATGAAATTCCCTTATCGCATGAAGTGGGCATTGAATGGCGACTGCAGCACAGAGGAAAGGGGCAGAAAGTGCTTGAAATAAGGACAAGGCTGGATGACTTAGAAGGAAACACAGTGGGTGAGTGCTGTAGGTGTGTGTTGAAGGTGAAAGCACTGATTATGAGGATGGTACACTAGTGCAAATTGACTCATATATAATTACATTGTTTTGTCTGTCAAGTTCTGCTCAAGCAGAAGCAGTTTCCTCTGAGGTTTATTGCATTGTTATTTTTTTGTTTATTGTATGTTAGTGTTTGTATTTTACAGTTGTTCTGCCTGGAGGTGATGCACAGGTTCTCAGAGACTGGTGTGGCTGGACTGCACAGCATCCGGCAGCCCTGTTGAGATTTATTAGGCTGTATTATAATTACTTGTCCGTTATCACTAATGAGGGTGATTGTTGCTTACTGCCTATAGCTATTAGCCTACTATTTGCAAAATCAAGGTCTAGTTTTTATTCACTATTTTTAATCACTTTTTATGCCTTACTATACTATGACTTTTATATACCTTGCTATACTATTACATTTTTTTTACTTTTATGCCTTACTATGCATGACTTTTTATGTCTTTTATACCATACTATACTATGACATTTTCATGAATTTTTATGCCATACTATACTGTGACGTTGTTTGGACATTTTTTGCCTTGCTATACTATAACATTTTTATCCCTTACTATACTATAACATTTTTATGCCTTATTATACTATGACTTTTTTATGACTTTTTTTGCCTTACTATACTATGACTTTTTATGACTTTTCATGCCTTACTATACTATGACATTTATATGCTTTACTATACTGTGACTTTTTTATGCCTTTTGACACTATGACTTTTTTATGGCTTTTTATATCATACTATACTATGATCATTTTTCGACATTTTATGACTTTCTATACTATGACATTTTTATCCCTTACTATACTATGACATTTTTATGCCTTATTATACTGTGACTTTTTTATGACTTATTATTCCATACAATACTATGATATGTATATGCCTTACTATACTATGACATTTTTTTGACTTTTTATGCCTTACTATGCTATGACTTTTTATGACTTTTATGCTTTACTATACTATGACATTTTGTGCCTTACTATGTTATGAAATTTTTTTGACTTTTTATGTCTTACTATACTTTGACGTTTTTCCACTTTTTATGTCATACTTTACTATGTCGTATTATTCCTTACCATACTATGACGGGTTTATGATCTTTTATGCCTTAATATACTATGACGTTTTTTGGCATTTTTATTCCATATTATAATATGACGTTTTTTGGCATTTTTATGCCTTAAAATACTATTTCATTTGATACCTTAGCATACTATGACTTTTTTATGACCTCTTACGCCTTAATATACTATAATTTGTTTTTGACATTTTTATGCCATACTATACTATGACGTTTTTTGACATTTTTATGCCATATTATAGTATGACATTTTTTTTGACATTTTTATGCCTTAAAATACTATTTCATTTGATACCTTACCATACTATGACTTTTTTATGACCTTTTATGCCTTAATACACTGTAATTTTTTTTTTGACATTTTATGCCATATTATACTATGAGTTTTTTTGACATTTTTATGCCATACTATACTATGACGTTTTTTGGCATTTTTATACCTTAAAATACTATTTCATTTGATACCTTACCATACTATGACTTTTTTATGACCTTTTATGCCTTAATACACTGTAATCTTTTTTTGACATTTTATGCCATACTATACTATGACGTTTTTTGACATTTTTATGCCATACTATACTATGACGTGTTTTGGCATTTTTATGCCTTAAAATACTATTTCATTTGATACCTTACCATACTATGACTTTTTTATGACCTTTTATGCCTTAATACACTGTAATTCACTTTTATGCCATACTATACTATGACGTTTTTTTGACATTTTTATGCCATACTATACTATGCCATACTATACTATGAGGTTTTTTGACATTTTATGCCATACTATACTATGATGTTTTTTTGACATTTTATGCCATACTATACTATGACGTTTTTTGGCATTTTTATGCCTTAAAATACTATTTCATTTGATACCTTACCATACTATGACTCTTTTATGACCTTTTATGCCTTAATACGCTGTAATTTTTTTTTGACATTTTATGCCATACTATACTATGACGTTTTTTGGCATTTTTCTGCCTTAAAATACTATTTCATTTGATACCCTACCATACTATGACTTTTTTATGACCTTTTATGCCTTAATACACTGTAACCTTTTTTTGACATTTTATGCCATACTATACTATGACGTTTTTTGACATTTTTATGCAGTATTATAGTATGACGTTTTTTGACATTTTTATGCCTTAAAATACTCCTTCATTTGATACCTTACCATACTATGACTTTTTTATGACCTTTTATGCCTTAATACACTGTAATCTTTTTTTGACATTTTATGCCATACTATACTATGAGGTTTTTTGACATTTTTATGCCATACTATACTATGACGTTTTTTGGCATTTTTATGCCTTAAAATACTATTTCATTTGATACCTTACCATACTATGACTTTTTTATGACCTTTCATGCCTTAATACGCTGTAATTTTTTTTTGACATTTTATGCCATACTATACTATGAAGTTTTTTGACATTTTTATGCCATACTATACTATGACGTTTTTTGGCATTTTTATACCTTAAAATACTATTTCATTTGATACCTTACCATACTATGACTTTTTTATGACCTTTTATGCCTTAATACACTGTAATCTTTTTTTGACATTTTTATGCCATACTATACCATGACGTTTTTTGACATTTTTATGCCATACTATACTATGACGTTTTTTTGGCATTTTTATGCCTTAAAATACTATTTCATTTGATACCTTACCATACTATGACTTTTTCATGACCTTTTATGCGTTAATACACTGTAATTTTTTTTTGACATTTCTATGCCATACTATACTATGACATTTTTTTGGCATTTTTATGCCTTACTATACTATGTCGTATTATTCCTTATCATAATATGACGGTTTTATGACCTTTTATGTCTTAATATGCTATGATGTTTTTTTGACGTTTTATGCCATACTATACTATGACGTTTTTTGGCATTTTTATGCCTTAAAATACTGTTTCATTTGATACCCTACCATACTATGACTCTTTTATGAACTTTTATGCCTTAATACACTGTAATTTTTTTT
>NW_019525378.1:818324-859632 GCF_002814215.2 Seriola lalandi dorsalis | reverse complement strand
TACACTGTATGCACTGTTATGCCATAGTATACTATGACGTTTTTTTGGCATTTTTATGCCATACTATACTATGTCGTATTATTCCTTATCATAATATGACGGTTGTATGACCTTTTATGCCTTAATATGCCATGATGTTTTTTTGACATTTTATGCCATACTATACTATGACGTTTTTTGGCATTTTTATGCCTTAAAATACTGTTTCATTTGATACCTTACCATATTATGACTTTTTCATGATCTTTTATGCCTTAATACGCTGTAATTCCTTTTTGACATTTTATGCCATACTATACTATGAGGTTTTTTGACATTTTATGCCATACTATACTATGAGGTTTTTTGACATTTTATGCCATACTATACTATGAGGTTTTTTGACATTTTATGCCATACTATACTATGAGGTTTTTTGACATTTTATGCCATACTATACTATGAGGTTTTTTGACATTTTTGTGCCATATTATAATATGACATTTTTTGGCATTTTTATGCCTTAAAATACTATTTCATTTGATACCTTACCATACTATGACTCTTTTATGACCTTTTATGCCTTAATACACTGCAATCTTTTTTTGACATTTTATGCCATACTATACTATGACGATTTTTGGCATTTTTATGCCTTAAAATACTACTTCATTTGATACCTTACCATACTATGACTCTTTTATGACCTTTTATGTCCTAATATGCTATGATGTTTTTTTGACATTTTATGCCATGACGTTTTTTGGCATTTTTATGCCTTAAAATACAATTTCATTTGATACCTTACCATAGTATGACTTTTTCATGGTCTTTTATGCCTTAATACACTGTAATTTCTTTTTGACATTTTTATGCCATACTATACTATGACATTTTTTTGGCATTTTTATGCCTTACTATACTATGTCGTATTATTCGTTATCATAATATGACGGTTTTATGACCTTTTATGCCTTAATATGCCATGATGTTTTTTTGACGTTTTATGCCATACTATACTATGACGTTTTTTGGCATTTTTATGCCTTAAAATACTGTTTCATTTGATACCTTACCATATTATGACTTTTTCATGATCTTTTATGCCTTAATACGCTGTAATTTTTTTTTGACATTTTATGCCATACTATACTATGACGTTTTTTGACATTTTTATGCCATACTATACTATGACGTTTTTTGGCATTTTTATGACTTAAAATACTACTTCATTTTATACCTTACCATACTATGACTCTTTTATGACCTTTTATGTCTTAATATGCTATGATGTTTTTTTGACATTTTATGCCATATTATACTATGACGTTTTTTGGCATTTTTATGACTTAAAATACTACTTCATTTTATACCTTACCATACTATGACTTTTTTATGACCTTTTATGCCTAAATACGCTGTAATTTTTTTTTGACATTTTATGCCACACTATACTATGACGTTTTTTGGCATTTTTCAAGTAGTAGTATTTTAAGTCATAAAAATGCCAAAAAACGTCATAGTATAGTATGGCATAAAATGTCAAAAAAACATCATAGCATATTAAGACATAAAAGGTCATAAAAGAGTCATAGTATGGTAAGGTATAAAATGAAGTAGTATTTTAAGTCATAAAAATGCCAAAAAACGTCATAGTATAGTATGGCATAAAATGTCAAAAAAAATTACAGCGTATTAAGGCATACTATGACGTTTTTTGGCCTTTTTATGCCTTAAAATACTGTTTCATTTGATACCTTACCACACTATGACTCTTTTATGACCTTTTATGCCTTAATACACTGTAATTTATTTTTGACGTTTTATGCCATACTATACTATGAGGTTTTTTGGCATTTTTATGCCTTAAAATACTGTTTCATTTGATACCTTACCATACTATGACTCTTTTATGAACTTTTATGCCTTAATACACTGTAATTTTTTTTTGACGTTTTATGACATACTATACTATGAAGTTTTTTGACATTTTTGTGCCATATTATAATATGACATTTTTTGGCATTTTTATGCCTTAAAATACTATTTCATTTGATACCCTACCATACTTTGACTTTTTTATGACCTTTTATGCCTTAATACACTGTAATCTTTTTTTGACATTTTATGCCATACTATACTATGACGATTTTTGGCATTTTTATGCCTTAAAATACTACTTCATTTGATACCTTACCATAATATGACGGTTTTATGACCTTTTATGTCCTAATATGCTATGATGTTTTTTTGACGTTTTATGCCATACTATACTATGACGTTTTTTGGCATTTTTATGCCTTAAAATACTGTTTCATTTGATACCCTACCATAGTATGACTTTTTCATGGTCTTTTATGCCTTAATACACTGTAATTCTTTTTTGACATTTTTATGCCATACTATACTATGACGTTTTTTGGCATTTTTATGCCTTACTATACTATGTCGTATTATTCCTTATCATAATATGACGATTTTATGACCTTTTATGCCTTAATATGCTATGATGTTTTTTCGACTTTTTATACTTCACTATACTATGACGTTTTTATGACTTTTTATGCCTTACTATACTATGAGGTGTGAGACCTAGAAAAAAAATGTTGCTGGTGGTAAAGTGTTGGGGCGATAAAAAAAACAAAAACATTTCAAAATAAAATGGTACAACTTAATTTTATTCAAATTTTACAACATTTTCACTGAAATGGGCAACAGGATCATACTGTTCTCGAACGTGAAACATTTCAATCAGGAGAGACGAAGAAGAAGAACAAGAGAGTATGAGAAGTAAAGTAAAATCAAATTTATTGTGAACAGAAGGAATAGATTTTGATGCTTAGACCCCGGCAGGAAGTGAATCACTATGAACAATGTCCATAGGTTTCAGGTCCAATAGGAGAAATCTTCCCCTGGAGTCTCAACACTGGTCATGGTGATGAGAAATGGAGATCGGGAATGGGAACGTCTTGATGAGGGAACTTCTGATTGGATGGTTTGATTGGAGATGGTCTGGCATCCATGGTTGAGGTGGAGAAGGGTTGGAGGTGGGTTGCAGATTATTCACAGTGCTGAAATGACAGCTGAATGACAGCAGAGAGAGAGAAAATTTTAAAGTTTGACAGCTTACAGGGGATTGGCTGAAGGTCACTGTGTAAGGCTGTGATAGGGTGAAGATTTGAATGTGTGGGTGGAGCTTAGAGATATGACAAACGTTTCTTGTGACTTAGAAGGCATGCTCAAGGAGATAGTCTTCCTGACTGAACTTTCGCTGAGCTTCATTTAATGTATGTACGTATATGGAAAGACAACATCACATACATAACAAATAGCAAATGTAGATTTTTTGTATTTACTTCACCATTTCACCTGAACCATTTCTGATTTCTTCATTAGACGTTTGACTCTAGATGGTATTTCATGAGGCATTCTGACTTTTTGGACATACAGAGGAACATGTTGCACTTTATGCATCTCACAAAGGTTTTGCTTTTACATCCAGGCATTCTGCATCTGGAATCATTTGGTATGTTGAGCACTTATCTTGACCACGTTTTATGCCTTACTATACTATAACGTTTTATGCCTTACTATACTATAACGTTTTATGCCTTACTATACTGTGACATTTTTTTTTACTTTTTATGTCATACTATACTACGACGTTGTTATGCCTTAATATACTATGAAGTTTTTATGAATTTTTTTTGCCTTACTATACTATGACATTTTTATCGCTTACTATACTATGATATTTTTATTCCTTACTATATTATGACTTTTTAAAGATTTTTTTGTCATACTATACTATGACGTTTTCATAAATTTTTACGCCATACTATACTATGACATTTTTATAAATTTTTTTAACCATACTATAATATGACGTTTTTATCGCTTACTATACTATGACATTTTTTAGACTTTTTATGTCTTACTATACTATGTAGTTTTTTTCGACTTTTTATGCCTTACTATACTACTTCATTTGATACCTTACCATACTATGACTTTTTCATGACCTTTTATGCCTTAATACACTGTAATTTTTTTTGGACATTTTATGCCATACTATACTATGATGTTTTTTGGCATTGTTATGCCTTAAAATACTATTTCATGACGTTTTTTTGGCATTTTTATGCCTTACTATACTATGTCGTATTATTCCTTACCATACTATGACGTGTTTACGATCTTTTATGCCTTAATATACTATGTTGTTTTTTTGACAATTTTATGCCATAATATACTATGACGTTTTTATGACTTTTATACCATACTATACTATACTATACTATACTATACTTTTTTATAAAACTATATGACATACCATACTATGAAGTTTTTTCGACACTTACTATGCTATGACATTTGTATCCTTTACTATATTATGACTTTTTTATGACTTTTTATGCCTTACTATAGTATGACATTTTTTTTACTTTTTATGTCTTAATATACTATGACGTTTTTCCACTTTTATGCCATACTATACTATGATGTTGTTATGCCTTAGTATACTATGACAATTTTATGCATTACTATACTATGACGTTTTTTTGACTTTTTATGCCATACTATACTATGACGTCTTTTCAACATTTTTTATTCCATACTATACAATGACGTTTTTTTGACATTTTATGCCATACTATACTATGACGTTTTTTTTCTGCACTTTATGCCTTACTATACTATGACGTTTTTTAGACTTTTTATGCCTCACTATATTATGACATTTTTATCCCTTACTATACTATGACATTGTCATGACTTTTCATCCCATAATATACTATGACATTTTTATGACTTTTTATGCCTTATTCAAGTATTATATTTTTAGGAATCTTCATGCCTTACTATATTTTGACGTCTTAATGACGTTTTTATGCCATACTATACTATGACATTTTCATGCCTTACTATACTATAACATTTTCATGCCATATTGTACTATGACTTTTTTATGACTTTTTATGCCTCACTATGCTATGACATTTTTATTCCTTATTATATTATGACTTTTTATGACTTATTATTCCATACTTATTATTCCATACTATACTATGACGCTTTTCCGACTTTTTATGTCATACTATAATATGACGTTTTCATACGTTTTTTTATTAAACGATTATGTCTTTTCGACATTTTATGCTTCACAATAAAATGACATTTTCATCTCTCACTATACTGTAATATTTTTATGACTTACTATACAATGACTTTTTTATGCCTTACTTTATTTTATGTTTTTATTCCTTATTGTACTATGATTTATGAAATATATATGATATATTTGTCCTTATATTATGAATGATTTTACGTGTTATATATAAGAGGATATATTATTCTGACATACTGGACATATGAAGATATAAGTTTATAACATTAATGAAATACTCATAGTAAACAGCATGTTTATTACATTATTTAAAAAAAAAAAATTACTCATTAAATTTAACCGGACATGTCTATCTTTTATATTAACATATATAGTGAACATATACTGACAGGCTTTGGGATTGATATATATTCATTTAACATACGTATGTGTATGATATGAACCTATAATATAAACTAATATATATACTAAAATACATGCTTCTATTAGTTAGACACATATGTCAGTTTATGATATTGTTCCAATTTCTAACGGGTTTCACATGTAATTTTTACACATATAGGCTATATTATATAGGCTATATTGTATATACGTATATGATTTTACTTCATATGTACATATATTTCATATATTGAAATTCAATACATGTACATATATTACAACTGTGTGTTTCTTAATGTAAAGTCAGATCTTATATGTTAATAAACCACTTGGTTGACGCCATTACAAAGTCAATCTCTTTGTTTTGCAGGGGTGGGGGTTTTTTGCATCCCTACCAATATTGAGACCAAACCTACGTCCTTGGCCAAATCAAATTCTGCTTAGGGCCCCATAAAGGCTTCAGCGAGCTCTGCCTGAAAGTGCTCACAGTCATGGAAAGTTTCAACATCTTCAGTTTAATGGCAACTGTGCAGAAACAATCTGCCGATGAGGACCATGTGATATGGTTGAAATCTCCAGAACAATCATGTAAGAGGACTGTGAGTTAGGACTGATTTGCCAATTCGTGTCTCCTTTTATGTTTCTAGTGCATGCAGAAAGGAGGGCCTCAAGCATGGATGCTGCCCAGGTTGTTGGTGAGGGTAACGCCTCTGTGACTCTGAACAAGCTGAAGGTTGTGGATGAGGGGACTTACATCTGCACAGTCAGTTTAGGCCCTTTCCATGCACAGCAGATCATTCAACTCCATGTTGTTCGTAAGTGTCGCCCTAATCAGATCTCTCAGTTCAGAAGCATCCATGGCCTGTCTTTCAGTTCTACATCTGTTTCTCTTTGTTTTCAGAACCGCCCCATGTCTCACTCTCAGAGGAGAAGTTGGTTTTGAAGACAACATCACCTAAGACTCTGAGCTGTCACTGCAGTAAATACTACCCACTGGATGCTCAGGTCTGCAACTATGTTTTTATATGTATTCTCATATATTATAATTTTTCTACCACTGAACATCTAGGCAAGACATAAAATCTCAGGAAACTTCGGTTATTCATTTTTTGATAGCATCAAAGCCTGCGTGGCTCATGAAAGTAGAAAAACCTACCTGACGATGGTCACCAGGCATTAAGCTTAAGTATTTGATCAGATGTTTATTAGATCTGTTTGATTTTGACCAAAGTAGACTATGCATTTACATTTTTTCTTCAATCTTTTACATTTAGGTAAGGCTTAAAGTAAATGTCCTAATCTAGAGAAGACTGGATTAGTAGTTTACATTTTATAACTGTCTTCTGTTTTCTCCCCTTCAGATGGAGTGGTTATCCCTCTCTCCTACAGACACAGAGCCTGTAGTCTTTCCAGATCAGGGCTCTCTGTCTAGCCATCGGCAGCATGGTGATGGGACGTACTCCCTGTCATCTCACCTCACTGTGCCCCCCACTGTCTCTCCAGGCACCAAAATCACCTGCAGGGTGTCTCACCTAACCCTGGACACTCCTCTCTCTCTAAGCGTGGTGGTAGAACATGCAGAACCAGGTGATTATGTGCGGCTGTTGTTTGTTGTACATTTTATAGGAACAGTTTGGCATTTTTGGGAAACATTTGCTGATATATGCTTTCTTGCTGAGAGTTAGTTGAGATGTTTGATACAACTCTCATTACTGTATGGTAAATATAAGGCTACATTTATCAGCTTTAGCTTAGCTTTGCATAAAGACTGGAAACACAAAGAAAATGCTAGCTCACCTCTGTCCAAATGTAACAAAATCCACCTACCGGCACATCTAAAGCTCAACAATTGTTTGTTTCATCCCGACAAAATTTGAAGTGTAAAAAGCACAAGCTGTGGTTTCACAAGAAGATATGTATTTCCAGTCTTTATGCTACGCTAAGCTAACTAGCTGCAGGCTGTAGCTTCATATATAGCCTACCATACAAATATATGTAAGGGTTAGTTTTTCACAGGTTAATTTTAATAAAGGAAAAATATTGCCAGGCTGAAGAGAGACCTGTCTATGTAATTTAATAAAGATGTAACATTTGAGTGAAGTCTAAGACAGTTGGTTTGGAAATATATTCTATATGTCTTAAGATTGCTGATTTGCATTGCACAATGTGTACCGTAATTTGAATATTGTACCTAATGTCAACTTTGTCTACAAACCCTTAACTGCTCTCTATGTCTCTCACTCTACAGATTCCTATTGGTGGGTTTTGGGTTTCCTGGTCATCACTGTACTCTTCTTCTACCAGGTTATGAGATAAGTCAGCTTGAGATTTTCCAGTGGATGACCCTGATTTAAAATTGACACCAGAGAGACTTCCTTTGTGTCATTTGTGATTTTTTTAAAAGTGGAAACAGTCAACTATTCAACCACCCCACCACATCCCCAAAACCCAAATTTTTATGCCTCCAGGTTTCGGGTTGTGCATCCATCCTAACGGACGATATGTGAACACGATATCTCAGTCTTATTGAAATTTGTCAAAAACGCATCCTTGAGTCCAAATTCGCTTGGACGCAATAACGAAGGCAGAGTAAAACACCCAGTTGTAATTTTGTATTTTGGAGCATTCTCCATAGATTGGCCATCAGGACTACAGTGGGCCGCTACGCTGTTGGACCATAAAAACAAGATTTTAACAGCTCTGTCAATCTCTTTACCGGCCCTATCTGTGTCCCCAGGCCAGACCCAACACATAAGTCCAGGGCTGAATTTCTGTCCCAATCTGACTGGCTCGCTGCAGCGAGTGAATGCCCATCCAAGCTTCACTTTTGTTTTACCTCGGTTTCTATCACTCTCTCTCTTCGCCTTATTTGCCTCTTCCAACAAGAGGGCTTCATTCCTAGTTACTCAAGCAGACGCACTTCTTTTGTGCTGTAAATCAAGCCTTAATTCTCTGGGAAATTTTGTGCCTGGTGGCAGATAGAATTGCATAGTGAAAGTGAGGCTTATATGCTATCAATCGAAACTCAGATGGTGTCATTATTCTATGGCAATTACGTTGTGCAATAAACATTTACTTCACAATGATAAGTTAAAACAAAAAAAAAACTTGTCTATTGCCACTTTAGGTTATTACTGATTTCATTAAAAGTCATCACTGGTTCTTTTAACTCCTCTGCTGAAAAGAAAAATACAAATTAGGGGTAAAACTGTATTTTAATGTCTAGCTGTATTATGTATTTGCATGATATATTTGTTGTTGAGTGTCGTTGGTGGTTGAATTGTACATGTGTAGGCAGTAGGCACTCTCAGCTTCTCCAGACGGTGAATAACAAGTCAGATCAGTGGCACTGTGAATATGGTTATCTGAGATATAATCTCATTAATGTTTGTAGAGTCAAACATAGAATTTAATGTTGTTTTATTTACAAGTTGTCAGTTTATAAAAAAAAACTATTTCTACTTTGATGTTTAGAATTATGCATATTTTACTATACTTTTGCCCACCAGCGGGCTCTTCACAAGAAGAGCAGCTTTAAGTGAATACAACTTCAGTGGTTTGTTTTATAGGTTCTGCTAACACTTTGTTAACAAACAGACTGTTGTATTATTCTATTGGTTTAAAGCATCAAATGATTGTTTCAAAAAAGTCTTTATTTGTTGTGCTCTTCCCATTTGATTCTCACTGGTACTATTTTAATTGTATCCTGTGTTTTAATGCCTCTTTGTTTTTGTGTGATGTTGATATTTTAAAGGTTTTGTCATTTTCTTTTCAAAATGAAGGATTTCATGACCCAGCAAATTTTTAAGGTATTTGACATGATCAATATTCGTACAGTTCCTGTTTTACAACTGATTGAAGCTATGTTGTAAACAAATCACAGGGTTTGTGTTTTGTAAGATTTCAGTCAGAATCAGAGTATTGATGCAGTTGGTATTGGCGCATGTGCATTGAATTGTAGTAAAATGCTTTCAAACCAAAAGGTCTAAATTGGCTCAATATATCAAGAAAATATGACAAAGGTCAGCCATCAGTTCTATTGATGATTTATTTATTGGCATCAGCAAAAGTGGTAAGCATGCACAAATCCATTTGGATCTCTTACTGCATTTTCAGGTTGGAAATTACACATTGTCATACCTCATGTGGTAATTACCTAATAATATTGTTGCACAATATATCATCAGATAATTCTGGCTAACCGCTACAATTATGCAACAATGCACTTTGCACGTAAGGTTGTTTGCATTGTCACAATTTGATCAGCTCTCCAAATCAGTCCAAAGAGGAAAAACTGAGCTTTTTTTTTTATATCCAGCAACCCCCACAAAACCTGAAAGAATTTATAAACACATTTTCAGGAGCATAGTCTGACAGACGTGTACTATGGTTCTACTCATACAATACTACATGTTTTTAACAGTTGTATGCAGTTTCTGAATATTATTTTTTCTCTCCAAAGCAAATTAATTTAAAATTTTGGCAAACTCTTGAGCATCATTGCATTGCATAAGCAGTAGTTATCAGATCAGAAAGACAATATACATAGGTCCTTAAAACCACTAACAAAAGAAAATGTACAATCGGCAGTTAGATTCAGAAATGGCAGATACACAGGTCACACAAATAGGCAAAACTATGGACACCGTTTGCCATGCAAGTTAGAAACAAACACCTCATTTTGGCCGTTACCTTTACTGCAGGTGAAGGTTGAGTCTGTTTTCATGTGAGTGAGTGGGGGCGGGGCGGGGGGGCCAGGTGGCTCTGGGTTTCCAAATCAAGTCTTTTCTCCCATTTTCCTGCTTTTCTAGAGATCAGGTCAACTTAAACAGCAATCGAACCAACACTTTGTCAGGACAACTCTCAAAACAAGCGGACGTTTGTACCTGTTTGAAATGTGACGCTACACATTCATCTGTCTATTGCTGCGACTCCGTCCAAGTCAGAGTTGAGAAACCTTCCTCTGGGTCGGAGCGGTCGTTTCACATCTACAGTAGATTGTCTGTTAGTGGCTGCTTGTCTGTTTGCCTTGCTGTGCATATTACTATGCCACTAAGCATAAAACTATGACTATGCCACCACATGTGGTACAAGAACTCCATTACAAATGAAGAATAGTTATAGAACTACTTTATCAATAATTGCTTATCAGTTCAGAATTGTCATTTATTTATACAGAAAAAATGCTGCTATGCTCTTACTACCTCTCCCTGAATCACTTCTTGCTTTACACAAGTTCTCACACAGTCTCTTTCCCTATTCCACATTTCTCTTTCCATGTCATCACTGAACATCGCAGAAATAAAGTTAGGCAGGAAGGGAAAAGAAAAAGTTACTAATAAAAGCCTATCAGCTAAGACTTGGAAAAAGCTATTCTCTACAATGCTTTGGATCACAAATACACACACGCACGTACAACAAAAATGATCATAATCTTAATCTAACATGACCTTGTGTTAGTAAGCAGCAATGATGGTAGCAGTGGTGACAGAAGGAGTGTGTTAGTTCGGTATGTCAGTATCAATTTAAAAATGTAGGACTCTCAAAAAAGGTAACATGAACAAGCTTTGGTGTATCAGGGGTAGACAAGACTGCAAACTGTTGTTCAATCTCCCTGCACACGTTCAGCATCTGTACATTGTACGTCCGTCCCCCCCACCCCCCATAGCTCCATTCAGTAGGCTTAGCCCTGTGTGTTCCCGTGTCACAAGGATTTTCTCTCTCCCTCCTTCCCGTTCTTTCTTCCTCTTTCACTCTGCCTGCCGCGACCTTCAATAATGCATGAGGTGCAGACACAGGAGAGAGTGAGTGAGACTTCTCGCCAAAACAGTGGAAGAAAGCAATAAGAAGGGAGGGAAAGGGGGGACAAAGAAAGCAGAGACACCTATAAAACACTACTGTCATGTGTAAGTGCAAGATGGTTTGATGGAAGACTGTGAAGAGAGGGAGGAGAGGGGGGAGTAGTGGCGCTTGTTTTATTTTTTATTTTTTTCTCTTCCCTCTCATGTCATTCTCAAGTCCGTATCCATCTGTATTGATGGGCTGCGCTCAGTAGAAGAAGTACACTGCAAATGAAGGAGAGAGGAAGTCATTAGTCTAATGAATATGGCAAAACACAACACATAGTTCTACCTCTTATGTAGAATTTACAGGGGGTTTGTTTTAAATAATGGGTGAGATTGGTATTATATCAATAATGAATACTGTAATAAAAGGTCATGAATAATTGACAATCAGAGTAGAAGAAGGCAGGCCAGATGTGGTTTTGTAAGACAAGAAACAGAAAATAATATGCTGATGTTCTCTTGTATTTGCCAACATCCTTTAACAAAAGCAGAGGAACTATCTCTGTATCTTAATATCCTGTAAAAATTACAGCACTGTATAATATATATAAAATATATTGACATGTTAATGTCATACAAGTTGCTACTATGTACAAAGTATCTTTTTCTCTATAACTATAAATTAGCCAAATGGGAGGAAAGCCAGCATGTAATGAACATCCACTTTTAAAAATAATGTTATCTGTTGTCAGTAAATCAAGACCAAGATCTTCTACTTACAGAATATTATTCCAACCACAATGACTCCAATGATTCCCATCATGATCATCATCTGAAAATAGAAAAAAAATACATATACTACACATGGTGCATCCATTTGCAAATGAATCTACAGTGAGACATAGGCCTACTATTACTATTCATGGAGTCCAGTGCTTGCAAACAGAAAAAGCAGTTAACCCACTTGAGAGTAGTTGCATTTGTTGTGCTTCAGTTATATAATCTCGTCAGAATAACCACGTCTTCAGTGAAAGCTCTACAATAACTGACTTCTTTTCCCCATTTTCACTGAGGCATATGTTCCGTCCTCCACAGCAGCTCATTAACAGATCAGGGTTGTGGAGAGCAGGATGACAGCATCCCCACAACAAACACTGTGTTCGCCTCAACGCACTTCAGCTTGAACAGCTGTGTGATGCTTTAAAGCAAAAGAGCTGAGGAGGCATGCTTGATTTAGATCCTCCATTAGCTCTACAGTATATTCATGTTATATCTACGCACCATACCACATACTAACAGGCATACTGTTAATGCACTATGAGATTCTTTCAGCGACAACAGTCTGTTAAATGGACCTGCAATAATGTCCTCACCTTGCAGTTCTTCCACCAGTACTTGTTCTTTAGCTTGGCTGCGCAGCTTTCAAACTGGGAGGCTCCGGCCTGGAGAGCGTCTGCTCTGTCATCCAGCTCTGAGAGCTTCTGGTCCCTTTCCAAAACCTTGTCCACATTCACCCGCATGATATCCACCACCTAGCCCACAGTGGTGAAGATGAGAAATCATTTGGCAGTGGTGTGGAAAGGAGATGACAGGGATGACAAGCATAGTTAAAGGAGAGCAACACGGGGGGGGGGGGCAAAGGGGGTTTCTGGAGATTTATATTTCACATATATCAATAAGTTAGTAGTCGCAACCATTTTCAAATTAAAGCAGAGGCCATTATATTTTAAGAAGACCAGACTTTTCCAGAGAATGACCAACAACAAATAATTTTGTTAGTTTGTGAATCTCTTGCCCAGTATGAGCACTGTGCATATAAAGTCCAGATGTTTCACAATTAAGCTACTGATGAGGCTCCCCAACTGCTTTAATCTTGACTCATTGCATGTAAAATCTACTTTGGGCCCAGAATCTTAGTCTGGCCTGGTCCAGCTCACCTCCTCGACTTGGGCCTGTGTCTGCTGTAGCCTGCGGTTGCTGCTGGTGTTGGGTGGGGCTGGAGGTCCGCCACCTGGGGCTCCATCTGCACCGGGGGCTCCTGGAGCACCGGGGGCTCCAGCTGGGGCGGCGGCATCTGGGGCAGACCTGAGAAGAAGCACGAGGAGGAGGAAGAAGGGATTATATTGATATTATACATTTGATATTGTAATGACTCCATTTAATGCGGAAAAGCAAAAAGTCTTTATCATCTGAAGGAGAAAATTGAGGAGAATTTGAGGGATGAAGCCACTTTGGAGAAATCCAACACATAGCAAAAGAGAAAAACTGTGTAGGTGTAGGGGAGGAATGCAGGAAATAAGATGTGAAGGGGGGAGGAAAAGATGAAAGAATGAGTGAAGGTGAGAGTGAAGAATGAGGTAGGATTAAAAAGAAGATGCAATGGGAAGGGAGAAAATATATGACACAGATGTGAAGCAAGAAATAGAAAGTCCGGCCCAAGAAGACGCCAGCTATAAGAGTTAGAGGATAATGGAGGATAAGATTTTGGTGAAAAGAAGGGAGGGGGAGAAGTTATTGTGATGGATTTAAAGCAAGGCTGGGAAGTGGTGTGCAGAAAAGCGGAAAGGGTTAATCCAGCAGGGGGGAGAGGAAAGGGTACAGGAGGTGTACAACTGAGCAAACAAGCTCCTCAGGAGCCCAGCCACTGACTCAGCTGCAGGACAGTTTCATACAAAGCACACAAATTCAAGCAATTTTGCAGATAAGAATCAGAAATGTCCTTATCATCAATGTTCCCCAACGTGAAGCAGGTGACGACTCCAGAGTCCCTCAAACCCTGTGACCCACAATATAATCTTAAAGAAACTCGGTTTTTTATTTAAATCTGTGGCATGAGATAGTCAAAAACAATTGGACTTAACGCTTTAGGGTGACAACAGTCAACCCCTTGAATACATAATCTAGTGATGCTATGATGGAAATTTTCACTTGCGTCAGCAAAATCCACCAAGCTGAAATAAATCAGTCCAGCTGCAAACGCACCAATGGAAAACATACATGGAAAGGAACAGATTTGCGTAAACATTTCTCCAGTCCCACGCAGTAGATATTTGATGTTATTATTGCGAAAAGAGCGCAGTAGAAAAGCCGCATTAATACTCACATCTTCTATGCAGCTGTTTGAACTGACTCACGGGCAGCGGAAGGGGGGTGACGGGCTGTGAAGCAGGAGAGGGGGGGGGGTTGAAGTACAACACGAGAGAAAAAAAAAAAAAACACCAAAAAGATCACAGAAAAGGGGGACGTGAATTTCTAGGCAATGGTCCAAACGAAAGTCCAAATTTTCAATGAGCAAAGTGAGTTAAAGTGCCTCGCTGACTGTAAACAGGCGGAGGGTCTTGGCGCAGTGGAGCCGATCTTCTAGCGATTTATTTATACCGCAAGTCGCCTGCAAAGTACCGCAATACTGACACACGTAGACGGGTCTGCTGATAATTCACTGTGTGACTCGGCTGGGGAGTGAAGAAGAGAGCAATGCGAGCTCAAGAGAAAAGTACTTCTGAATTATAATCCATGCAAGAGAAATCCGGGGACGTTTAGATTCCTGCAGCGCTGCGTCCAGCTCCTCCAAGTGATGCTGAGTCCTTATAGAGCTGCTCCTGGATGCTGAGACGCAGCACTGATTGGCTGGAGCTTGACTTGCCTCTTCTAAAAGCCGCTGGCAAATGCGTGCAATTTCAAAATTAAAGAAAAAAGTCCAGTCATGGAAATTCAGTTGATTTCTTTCACCCCCTCCTCTCTCTCTCTCTCTCTCTCTCTCTCTCTGTCTGCCTCTCTGGGCGGACTGGACGTGCGTTTTTTGAGAAGTGCAGGAGTTTCGTCCGTGTGAAGTGTTATGGCACTGTAGGCTACTGCAATAATGCGTCTCTTCTTCTGCCTTCTCCACTTGGACTCGTAACGACAGTGCGGTACCCCTTTCCCCTCCCCCTTCCCTCTCCACCCCTCCCCTCTCCTCTCGCTCCCCTCACACTTTGCAGTACTGCAGCTCTGTGTCGGATGGGGCGGCAGGACGACACTGCGGTACAGTGGAGGCCTACAGAGTGTTGACTCGACTGTTTCCTCCCTGGCCTGGGATTCTCCCAGCTCCCTCCTCCTCCTGCTCCTGTATCACATTTCCCTTTGCAATGCTCTTGTTTCATTCCTGCTAGAGTCCTACCTTTGAGCCTACAGCCATTACTCAGTCTCCATTTTGGTTCTATACTCTGTATATTTAAGAGAAGTGAGAGGAGTCAAGTCAGTCACTGAAAACACGAGAACGTCTCAGCCAGGACAAAATGGCCAATGGAGGATAGAAATACATCACAGATACATTATATGGCCAGATGTATGTGGACACCACTGTCGACATACTTGTATGTACGTTGGATCTGGAGCTGTTTGACATGTTTTGGGCTGCAGGCCCACTAGTTCAATTTAAGGAGAAGCTTAATGCTCCAGTGTACAATGATATTTTAAACCAGTGCTCAACAAACCTTTAAATTTCAGTCCATTTCAATCAAAACGATGTCTACTGACAACCCTATCACAGTATGTGTATGTCTATGGGCTGGAAGTAGAACATTTTTTGTTCTTAGAAAATGTCTTTTTTGTATGGGTTTTAGAGGCCTGGAGAATTATAACCATCCAGTATTTCACAATAAAAAAAAGGCAAAAATTGAAGAAAACTTGCACATGGTATTATTTATTTCACATTTTTATTGTAATTTCTTTGTATTTATATTCAAGCTACTTGACTTGCAGTACTTGCTTTATCTTTATCTTTCTTAACATTTTTTATTCTCACCATGTTTATCGGTACGCACCAAAAAAAATTCCTTAAAACAAAAAACCCTTCTTAGCAATAAACCTGATTCTAATTCTGAAAAGTCACAAAGAATAAACCATTTTTGTGACAAATTCTTTTTTTTTTTTTTTTATTTCCTACATAAACATGAAATATATTTCATTTGATCCCTGGAGGTCCAGACCCCTGGCTGTTTTACACAGTCCTCTATTTTCAACCTTGTGCCCATAGTTTGTGTTTACGTTCTTTCCTCTATCAATATAACACAACCCCTGTGCACAAAGGTCTAAAGAAATAGTTGTCAAAGGCTGGTGAGGAAGAACTTGACCTCAACCCCATCCAAGACCTGTGGGATGAACACCAGCTGTGAGCCTGACCTCATCACCCAACATCAGTGACCGGCCTCACTGACGCTCTTGTGGCTGAATGGGAAAATCTGTGCAGCCAGCATCTACAGTCTTGTTGAAACTCTTCCCTGAAGGCCAGAGGCTGTTGGCATATTAGTGCCATATTTCTGGAGCATGTTCATTACTCACATACACTGTATCTGGGTGTCCACACCTTTTCATAGTATATGGCCTTGTACAGGAAAATATTAATAAACTTGATATTCACTGATTTCAGACCAAACTTAAGCATTAATTCTAATATTGAGTACAAAAATCACAATTTAATAATTTTTAATGGATCCTAAGGGACTTAACATTGGCTGGATAATACAATGGCTTCTTTTCCAGTCCATTTTTATAATGTATTTTCAGGCTTGTATATCATGTATTTTGTCTTTGTTGTGAAAATTGATTGTTAATAGGGCCATAGGCCTATCAATAAATGCAAGGGCAGGGAGTATGCTATTCAAATCAGTTCTCTTTATATGCACATAACTTAGAAAAATGGCAATATACAGCACAGTGACAGCATGAAATCACACCACTAGACTCCAACAGTCCTTATTGGCTGGTTTGATGTATGTGCTGGTGGTTTGTTTGATATTAACGATGTTTGCCAGTGCGGTTGAAGCGTCTGTAGAGGAATTTGATTCTCTTTTCCAAGTTGTGTCTGTCCATTGTCATCATTCTGTCTCCCACCATCCTCTTCTTTCGAATGAGACGCTGCAATTCATTACCTTTGAAACCCTTCAGCCAGCAGGGGGCCATTATGAGGTCTTTGGGATGAGCATTAAATTCTCCTGCAGACAAAAAAAAAAAAGAAAAAAGAAAAAATCAAGTCTAGTATCTCAAAACATTACCTAACACGGGACTTTGGTTTTCTGTCTTTGGTTCTTCCTACATTAAAGCCGTTACATAATCATGTGAAAAACATATTTGAATTCATAGTTGCAGAGTACATCCTAACAGTTTTATATTGGGTTGTAAACAGCCAACCAGAAACTGTCTTCATTCAACAAGACACACAAACAGTATCTAATAAGCCTTAACTGGTTCATGGCACTTACCTAATATGCCTATGTTATCATAAACTCCAAACATGTTCCTCTTCTCAGTCCACCTATCTACCTTCTTCAGCTGAGGGATGGCATGCATCCTGATCTGGCAGCATGTACCTGAAGACAACACAATGTTTGAAATCAGTATTGCATATAGTATTTTGCACATAATACTACATTTTTTTATAGGGTACATTGTTTATGCAGAAATTACAAATATCTACTGGTTCCCGCTTCTCAAATGTAAAGATTTGCTGCTTTTCTTTGTTCTGTATCATTGTAAATGGAAAATATTTGTGGCTTAGACTGTTGAGACAAAGAAAAAACAAAACAAAATCATCAACTTGGGGTTTGGGTATTTGTAATGGGCATTTTCAATAATTAATCACTTTGGAAAAGATAAACTAAAACATATTAATCAATAATGAAAAAAATGTAATTTCAAGGCCTGACTAACAACATTAAACCACATAAAGCACATTTAGCACACTAACCTAAGGTGATGTATCTAACTTTCTAATTTACTTTCCTTCTTGTTATTTGCTCTCCTAGCTGTTTATACCTGCATGTAGACTGGTAAAATTTAGACTTATAGCCTAGTCGTACTAGTTTTGGATCCCTATGTGGTCTGTTTCTTGTGCTGTTGTATGGCTCATTAGGCTGGGGTGATTTAAAACCCCTAAATCTGGTTGTATGATTTTATCTAATCCAGCAGTGGCCATACATAATCCTCTAAAAATGAACAAAATCAGTGTTAGAATGAAATTTACTCAACTTTCGTACAAAATTTCAATTTACTGGAGTACTGTGCTTTTGAGGTACTTATACTTTGCTTGAGTATTTCCTTATGCTTCTTTGTACTTGGACTTCCTTGCATTTCAGAGAGAAATATTGAACATTTTAGGTCACTACATTTATTTGCCAATTTTAGCCAATAGTTACCTCAGATAATGATTTTAACAATGGGACTGTGTAAGATTTTACATGAATTAGCCGATTATACACAATATATTGATAAATCTTAAATCTGTGGCGTTCAGCCATTTTGACATATGACATTGGGGCCTATTGTCACAGATGTAATACTTTGCAGTCCAATTAAGGAGTGATTTTCTTTCTAAAATAAAAACCTAAAAATTATAGAAAAGAACCAGTAAAAGCGCTCACCAGTAGAAATGGTCCTGGCTGTGTTCAGCAGGGTCCCAGCAGACTGACACAAGGACGCTCCAACTCTCAGCAAACCTCCCAGTACAGACATGTTTTCTACGATAAGATGTGAACAGATAAAAGGTAAACAGTAAATCAGGTAAACTGACCATACTATTGGACCTTATTAACGATATTTTTAACGCGTTAGCTGGTCGGTATACTCTTTAACTTCTCATTGACCCTTAGCTTTAGCTTTAGCTTTAGCTAGCAAACGCTATCAAAGTCAGTATAATGAACGTTACCTGTTTCAACGCGAATCTGCAACTTTACGCCAGTTGGGTCCCTTTGTAATTGTAACGACAGAGCATAAACTGAAGCCTGATGCAGAGATTTAACACTTTAAAATTAATGTTATTACGGCTTCGACATGCTGCCAACGGCCGCATCCATCTTACTCTGTATCCCACAATGCATTGCACCGGTGCCGTATTGTCGTTAGGGCAGCGAAAAACAATCGTCTGACGGTTTTTGTACATTGCATTTTTCACCCAGTAGATGGAGGTAGAGGTGTCACAGCAACACAATTAATCAAATGCATTCAGCTGGTATTGTATTAGGTACACGTAGATAAGACTAACTATACAGTGCTGTTGCAATAAACCCTGAAGGTAAAATTATAAACAATAACATTAAAACCATGAAGGTTTTAATGTTCAGTTTTTTATTGAAATTGTTTCAGAGAGGTGTTGTGCAGTTTGGGGTGCTCATACAGAGAGCTGTTTCTATTCTGCTCTATTCTATTCGACTCTTTTACATTACATTACCATTTACATCACTGAGGGTAGGCTGAATAACACAAACACCTCTCCGTGCAATGCATAACACTTCAACACCACCACAGACTACATCTACTTCTACTCCACTACATCTACATTTAACTAAACCTATAGTTGCTAGTTATTTTTCAGATTAACATTTTACCTCAAAAATATGACAAGCTCATAAAATAAAATACAAAATTCTTTAACTGTAACTGTGTATTTAAAGGATGCTGTAATCACTACTTGAATTAGGTCTCATAGATTCAATATCAGCTTTTAAAATACATTCAACATATGAGAAAAATCTAACCTAGTTCTACTGAGAGTTTTATTATTTTAATCAGAGATCTGCACTATGCCTCTGTTTCTCTCTCTCTCTCTACCTCTCTCCCTCCCTCTATCTATCTATCACTATCTAGCTCTCTCTCTCTCTCTCTCTCTCTCTCACACACACACACACACACAAACACATGTACACGCACACACACACAGACCGATACTTTCAGTCTTACTGTTAAAGCTAGATGGAATATTTTGTCATTTTCAAAGAAACAAGTACAATGTGATCTTTGTCTTTATTTCATTCTTGCAAAGACGTCAGTGAGAATGTGGAAATTTAAACCAGACGACACATTTTTAAACATTAGATTCCGTTCCACTTTCATATAACATGCTGCAATAGCCTTTGCAGACAAAGGTTAGTGTCTGTCTTTAAGTGTGCAGTATGTGTCTGAGCCATTAATTTGAACTTTTGACTTTCTTTTACATCTGCAAAACCCTGTGTATAGGTTAAAAAAGAAAAAGGGTAGTACAAATCAAGTCAAGTAAATATCATTAGATATATGCAGTAGATAAAAAAAAAAAAACACAAAAGGATTTTTCAGAATCCAGCCCTCTGCTGAAGTGATGCAAATAAATATGATGCAGTGTTTCTCATAAGCCCAATGCATATTCCGGAAAGCAGCATTTATTATGTGCTTAATTATTGCATATCAGATTCACACAGTCATGTTCTCATGTTGTCAACGTCAATGCTGAACAAAATGCTGACATAACAAATTATAAAACTTTCACAGCAGAGCGGCATTTTTTTTTTTTTTAATCTGTGCTCTGCTTCCAGTAAAACTCAGTGGAACATTATATATCATCACCTACACATACAGGCAGTCATATAATCATATCAGTTATTGACAATCAACCACAGCAGTGTTTCTAATAATTCACAAAGTGTTCTATTGCTTATTGAAGTTTGTTAAAGATGAAATTAAAAGACTGATTGCATTATTGATAGTGGCACAGGAACAAACTACTCACTTGCTGAATTTCTAGAGAAGAAATGTGTTCTGACTATTTTCCAAGATCACCCCTATTAACATAACATCTGCATTCTTCAAGCTCAGAGCTCAATTGTTTCCATGTGAGGGGCATTTTCTTCCACAGTCCCTTCAGCACATATTCAGATACAGTGGTAGTGACTAAACATCAGCTGTAGGAAGGACCACTTAACAGTAAGTGACGCACTCATACCCCCAACACTGAGAGCCACAGGCACAGTTTGAACAGATTTTGTTTTGTTTTTCTTTTTTGTGAAAACACCGAGCTGAAGCCACAGCCCGAAACAAATATGACACCAATTTGAATTTGAAGGCTGACAGTGTTTTGATGTGAGGAGGATGTGTGAATGGAAGGGTGGAGAACATGAAAAGATTTTACTTACACTATCACTCACCCGGCAGTCACACGGCTTCTACTAAGGAAAATGTCTCCACGAGCTGAAGAAAAACAGCTCTGAGGTTTCACCCACACACCCTCTCTCAGGTGTATGTATCCATCTGTATTACTTTCTATTTGTCTATGTAGACCTTTTCAGGATTGATAGCTAGATAGATAGATAGATAGATAGATAGATAGATAGATAGATAGATAGATAGATAGATAGATGCTAGATAGTTAGATAGATAGATAGATAGATAGATAGATAGATAGATGGATAGATAGATAGATAGATAGATAGATAGATAGATAGATATCTGGTATTGTATAGAGTAATATTCAGACCTTACAGTAAATCCATATACACACAGATATTTACAATACAGGGACACATATAGAGGAACTTCTAAAATGTTTATTAATGTACCGTATTGTCAGTTTCACCCATACACTCTCAGGTGTATCTATCCATCTGTGTTACTTTCTATTTGTCTATGTAGACCTTTTCAGGATAGATAGCTAGACACATAGACAGATAAACAGCTAGATACATAAATATTTAGTTAGCTAGATAGATGCGTGGATAGATAGATAGATAGATAGATAGATAGATAGACAGATAGATAGATAGATAGATAGATAGATAGATAGATAGATAGATAGATAGATAGATAGATAGATAGATAGATAGATAGATAGATAGATAGATAGATAAATAGATAGATAGATAGATACTGGTATTGCATAGATGAATATTCAGACCATAAAGTAAATCCATATACACATAGACATATAATACAGGGACATATATATTAATGTACTGTACTGTCAATTATCACTTCTCCCATGATGACATTTTATATGATTACAATTACCTCTGCCTATGGGTGTCCACAGAAAGAGTTATAGTTACATTAATAAACACTTAAATTTCCTTGCAACTACCTGTAAAGTGTGGTATAAACCATCTGTTGAAAGGGGAACTAAAAGTAGGCTAACGTGTTATTAAAAGTATAGACAGAGCCAGCACCAGGTGTAAGACAAGTGCGCAGTATGTTATCTTTTATTTTAAACCTCTGATCAGTCTAATAAAGTACAGTCAAAAAACATTGTTCTTTTAGCTTTCACCTATGGTAGAGTATTTTCAATTAATCACTTTGCTTGAGGAAAAATACTGAAATTAAAATGAGGTGTTAAACAAATGTGTAGGCCTGTTTCTACTATAGTGGCTGTAGGAATTGACGACAAGGAAAAGACAGAAGCGAGAATGGAGGGAATGATTCACTTTCATGAATATCCATTAGAACAAGCTACCATGCTACTAAATGGCCTCCTTCTCATACTGGTGATGCTGATGATGTTGATGATGATGCTGAGAGCTGTGAGTTAACTAGCGATTGTAAACGCAAATGACTGGAAGTGACGGAAGAATGGTTTTTAGAGTTGCAGTTTTACCATCTCGGTTTCAAAGCAACGGCTAGCACTTCCGTGAATGAAACAGAAGACATTTGTCAACAAGTAACATTCACTGCAGTGTGTGGAGAATCATTATAATGTAGCTCACTGTTTATTTGGCAAAAGCATTTCTAAAAAAAAAGAGCTTTACTGTTGCGGTACAACAAACTTCAAACAAGTCATACATATGCTACCATTCATGGTCCTGTACAATGCCTGTTGACTTGTGTATGTTGTGTATGCTTTCGTTTGCAAAGGTTGCACATGTTGCAAATTGTTACACAGTCCATTTGATGTGAAGGAGGAAACAGGGTGAAGTAGAGAGAATCCGTGGGAGGAAGTGGGTCCCCCTGTTTGCATCTCTGTCTTATAGTTTCCAGGTTGACAAAGTCTGACCACATCAAAGCCTGGCTTGTAGCTGAAGTCACATGATCACAGTAGAGGAACTACCAGACTCTCCGCCCCCATCAACACCCACGAGCTCATATATACCTCTTCAGCCCAACTAAGAAAAACACATCAGAGAACGCGTCAAACACAGAGAAAGTCAAGCACATTCAAGAGTGTGAAAGAAATTACAGGAAAGTTTTTGGATTAATTTGAACAGCAAAATGATGTTGATGGAGTGTTTCATCCTTGGGATGCTTACCTTTCTCATGACAGGTAATTTTATGAATTTTTTTAACACTAATTTGCAATTTAAAATATATTAAATTCATATATTTTTTGCAAACTTTCTGAAACTTTTTTTTATGTTTTTTTCCTCAGGAGTTCGATGTGAGGTAACAGAGGTGTTTGCTGAAGCAGGCTCTCAGGCTATACTGCCATGTAAATGTAGACGCACATCGTCTACTGAGCCTGCCATCGTCTGGAGTAAAGTCAACAAAGGGTAAGACAGAAGTTGTTTTACCTGTCTATTGTCAAATCCCTCTATTCAAAACAAAAACTTGCATCTATATGCTGATGACAATGGACTGTTGTGACACCTCCGACCACAGCACTGTCTGGAGAAAGCAGAAGAACGGTCTGCAGTACAGGGGTTCTAGCTGGTTACAGCAGGGGATCAAACGCGTGGACTGCCCCCACTCCCAGTTTGAAAGAAGAGACTACAGCCTGCAAATCAAGAATGTGAGGGAGGATGATGGAGGGTTTTACTCCTGCAGCATCGAATTTGAAGACCAGGTTGTCAAAAACATTGTCATGCTGAGAGTCATTACAGGTAATAAACTTGTGCACAACCTTGAAAATATGGATGTTTTGAATGTCTTTACATGCACTGCAACCACCCAATGAAATGGCTAAATCCTTTCAACCATTAGATAAGATATTGAAAAAGTACTGATTGAGTATGCCAGAAAAAAAAATTGTAATTCCTCCAGACAGTGAAGATGTTTAACTTTTTTAGCTTGTATTATTAAGTATATACATTCATCACAAACATTCACCTCTGGTCTTGTCCTTGTCCTTGTCCTTCACAGTGTCCTTCTCTCCACCGGTTCTCATATCAAGGAGTTATGTTTCAATCACTTGTGGTGTGACTCCTTGGCTGAATGAGGCATCCGTGCAGTGGATGCTGAACAACAGCCCATTTATTCCACAGACGGGAATCACCTTAAACAGAGACTCCTCTAAAAGTGTTGTGAGTGGAAAGGTAAAGGAGGGACTGACAGGAAACTGGACCTGTGTAGTGAGCTACAAGGGCAAAGAGGGGCGAGCTTCAGCAGCTCTGTCTGTGAAAGGTGAGATGCTCAAGAGAAAATGCCTACAGAACTCAAATATTGTAAAAAAACAAAAAAAAAAAACAAAAAAACAATTGAGCTGTTCAAAATAACTTTCATGAAAGATGTTCTTAATGCATATTTTCTTTATTTCCCTTGAAGGAATCATCCAGCCATCCAATGACAACACCAAGGTGTATGCAGCTGTGGGGTCTGCAGTCACTCTCCCCTGTGTCTTCTCCCCTGATTTAAACCCCTCTATTCCAACCTGGGAAAAACTGCAACCTGGGTCTCTGTTAAAAGCTGTTCCAGGCCACCTCCGTCCCTCTTTCTCTCCATACTCACGGTCCCCTAAGCTCCCCTCTGATATGTCTGTCAGTGTGAAAGAGGTTGAATTTAAGGACAAGGGCAAGTACAGATGCTCTGCGACCGTACAAGGACAAAAGCTGACTCGAGATATCCAGCTCGTGGTTGCCAAAAGTAAGCTTCTGTGGATTCAGTTTACGCCTCTGTAAAAATCCACTGATTCTGTATTTGTTTTTTTGCCAGCTGCAATAAATTCTATTGTCTTATTTTTTTCTCAGTTGACAGCAGCGTCTTGTCAAAGAAAAAAGACTCCGTAACGCTGACCTGCCAACTGTCAGACACGAGCGAGGTCACTGACTATGAGTGGGTTCATGTGACCTATGATATCAATGGCACCCAGTCAGTTGAGTCCATCCAGAAGGGGAAGACTCTGAGTATCAGCCAGGTGTCAGAGGAGAACTGGGGCGAATGGGTATGTCGATTCACCAGCAAAGATGGCATTTTGGGAAACGTGACATACCACGCCCAACTGATGAGTAAGTTCTCTCCTCCTGATTTGGTTCTGTTTATGCCGTATAATAATAAGATAAATATTCTAATATTGTACTAGATTGATTTCCACAAAAACTTTACCTGACTTTTTCTGGTGTTTTTCTTACAGGTGGTCTGAAGGGACAAAAATCCTCAACTTTCTCACAGAACACCGGTGCTGTGGTTGGGCTCAGTGTTCTCCTCCTTGTTCTCCTGCTGATTCTGGCTCAGATGTACAAGAACCACCGAAGGGTAAATTTCTGTGGTTCATTCAATTTTTTTTTTTTCTGTGGGACAATTTCAGTTTCCAAATTTTTGAGATGCAAAATTTTGAAATAAGGGAGATCATTGTCTGTCACTTGCTTCCAGGAAATGATTTGCATGAGTTCTGCTGGGAATAAATCATCTTATCTCATTAACATAATTTTGAATTTTATACAGAAAACAAGGAGTAAAAAAATACATACAAGACTGAATTGAACTGAATTAAAATCCATGTATGTGTGTGAGGGCATTCATATATAAGATCTTGGATTCTACTTTGAGCTGCTTATTTTAATAATTTTGCTACTGTTTTTTTTCCCTCTTCACAGAGGAGAAGGATCTTTCAATACCCTGCGCTGGAGACGATTGTTCATACCATCTCCAATGAGCGGGAGGAGAGAGAAAGAAGCCGAGTGAAAATGTAAAGATACGTTAAAGCAGAAGCATCACAGGAAATATTTTTAAAGTGAAATCAAACTTCTTCATGCCTGCAACATGTATATGTTACTTTTGTTTGCACAGATTTTGTAAATACTTTCATAGCAGACGTTGTAGCAGCACTCGTCAAATATAATTGTATGTTGTTTATTACCCTGTTGTTTTAGCTGTAAATGCTTTTGATTGTTTTATATGAGGATTTTTTTGCATGTATGGTACATATTGGGAACAAAATGTTTTAAAAAATAAAGTTCATTTAACAGAAATAAATCTGGTTTAATTTATTACATTATATACAATCTGAAGTTCTCCAATGAGAGAGGAAAATCATAACAGATATAAATTAAATATACAGTAATTTATAAAAAAAAATGTCATTATATTACACAAAACATTGACCGTGTATATATGTCATATTCTAAAAACATATTTACATTATTTTATTTAATTACAGAATCTTACAGTGAACATAAATTCCGACTGAGGATGTGCGTACTGTCCTTTGTCCCTCTGAAATTCACATTCATAGACTGAATTTTGTAGAATTTAATACAACTGTCTGTGATCTCAGATGGCTGATTGGCAGTCTAGTTTTGCATCACTTCATTGCGTAGTGCAGCTTCAGATCTACACCTGACTACACTCCCCGTCTTCTTGCTCTGAAAATTCATGAACATCCGATAAGGCCAAGGATCGGCTGATGCTGTTCAGAAGCCTTTCATTTCCAGGGTGTAAATGGTTCAGGACTTCATCATCATCAAAGCACCAGCCTGGCCAGTCCACATTTACACCTTCTGTGAAGACAACACTGAAGAAAGAGAGAGAGGTCAAAACTGATTACTCTTGAAACTTTTTACTGTGCCCATAGTCTCTCCACTGCTAAATACTGTAACTGTCCAAGACTACATGTCCTTACACATCTGGTACTCTGCCTCAAGATGGATAACACATTTTAATTTCATCTTTGATTGTATGGACTTCGTGAGGTAGAAAATTCATTCAGTGTATTAATTAAGACATAAAAAAGTGTTGTGGTTAGAAACATGACAAACACATTAGGGCAATTTAAAGTTTCCATTCTCATAGAACAGTGCACTGAAAACTCATTTCAGTAGTAGAGATCTGACAGCTTAAAAGTACATTGACCAAATAAGGGGAATGCAGATAAATTCAACCAACACAGAGCAAAGTATTAAGAGAATGTGCATCTGCCTATTATTTAAAGAAAAAGAGGCAAAATGTTTATGCAAAATTGTATTATTTTAAAGCATTTTTGCCTTTATTATAGCGACAGTGAGAGACAGGGAGTTGGGGAGAGAGAGGGGATGAGATGCAGCAAAGGGCCAGAGGCTGAACTCAAACCCAGGCTGCTGCAGTAAGATTAGCCTTCATGGTACGCACTGTACCAGGTGAGCCAAAATTTATGAAAACCCTGATCTGTACCAAGGACAATGTATAGCATCCAAATTTTTAATACAGTATGGAATGTATGTAATGTAATGTAATGCATGCTTGTGAATTATTATTATTATTATTATTATTATTGTTAGTGGTAGTAGTCAAAGAAAATTGTCAAATATTATTTGTCACTATTGTCCATTTTGCACATTGTGCGTTCAAGTATCTAAATGTATGAGGGAACCAGACTTATATAATAATACTAAAAGTTGTATCTCAGCCCTGCATGCTTCTAAAAGTGGAGCCACTGGAAAATGCGATGTTACACATGCATGCAAAATAGTTGCTTTCGGGGCTTTTCTTGCTCTACTTAAGCCTGGATAATCCAGGTCTGTCCCTGTTCTGAGGCGCAAAGATTGAGACTGCCGAAGTCATACTTGTACTGGGAAAATAAAATTATCTGCCTCTCTTCAGTCACCTCAATTTCATGAATGACGTGTGATATCTACATGTTCTTTCTGATACCGGGTGTATTTTGGTTTTAATTTTGGTGCGATAGATTGGTTTGATGGTAATGATATTTAGAAAATTAAATGTTGATCATCACCATGTAAGGTTCACTTTTTAATTGGTTGCTCAATTGGCTCCTGAACTAGACTAATGCCTTCTTGGAAATGTGTTAGTTGGTGTGATTGTGTTAGTATTGTAGTGGGAGTATGTCATTTATGTGTCATCTGTTGTGTACAGTTGCATCTCTTTTTACTTTTCATCCTTTCATTCTTTTTGTTTTTTTACAGTGCATGGTCAACACAATCCACCTGGGGATTAATAAATGTATCTGTCTCTCCATCCAACAAATTCATACATACACACACAGTTAATCATACTACTAATACTAACCTGCTCCTGTTATCATCTTCATCTCCATCAACCAGCTGCTCTTTCCATCCTTTACTCACTGTTAGGGCTCTGTGTCTCATCAGTTTCACCTCCTCCTCCCAGTCTGTGTCTCTGTCTCCATCACTGGGCAATGGTGAAGGTGTGGTGGAAAACGAGGGGGAAGGAGAAGGATATCTTGACCTCAAATTATGCCTTTTCAGGTTTTGCTCTCTTTTTAATCCATGCTCCCTCACTCTCACTTTGGCTCTTTCCAGAAGGCCCTCCAGAGGTGAGGGGTGTCTGTTAGGATAACACCCTGAGATGGGAAAAGGTGTATATTGTTCTTGGGGTAAAGTGTACAGGCTACTGCGTTGCAGATGAAGTCCATGCTCTCCTTCAATTATGATGTTAGGAATGGAAGCACTCCTTTGGGTTTTCACTGAGGGCCTTTTTCTATGGAAGTTCAGATCAGGCAACTCAGGTTCAGACAATGTTTGGGGATCTGGAGAGACTCTATCATTCATGGACCAAAACATGCCTTGGTTCGGTTTCAGGGAGCCCAGCTTGAGCACCCGGTGTGAATCTGAGCTTTGGCCAGAAGGAAGAGAGTTTCTCTTAATGTTTAGGCTGTAGTCTGAGTCAGAGTTGATTGAACCAGCCAAAGTCTCTCCTGAGCCCTGGAAGAACTGCTTGGACGTCTGAGTAGAGGAACCCTGATGGATGCTGACTGGCCTCCTCCGTAACCCTGGTGACGTCAAATCTTTTGAGAACCCCCAAATCTCTGGAGATGTCGCCGTGTCTCCAGACTGGCTGTAGCTGGAATTTCTCCTGATGTTGTGGTTCATAGACTGGGAATCTCTCCTTATTGATATTCCTTTTTCTCCTGGTAGTCTTTGAAACTCAGGCCCCTCCCTGGACATTGCCGGTTGGTAGGGAAGTTGTAAAGTGCTATCTTTGTTGGTTGGGTAGTCAACATCTGGTAATTCACCTAGTAAAAGACTGTGTGGTCCAGTTGTATTGTATCTTAATGGATCTGCAGCAGTACTATGAATGAAAAGATCCAGATTAGGGGCAGATTGGGCCTTGTGGTTAAAGGTCACCTTTCGCTCCTTTGTCATCTGAGACTCAACTATTTTCTCAACTTCCTCTGTGTGGTTCCCATCTTCATCTCTTCTCACTCCCATTTCTATCCATTCATATCCTTTGACTGCTTGTTGCCAACCAGCAAAGCTCTTATGCACCGATTTACGATTACTGTTGCTGGGCTGGGACTGCGAAAAAAGGAACCCTGTGTTGTCAATGGCCACATTATCTGCTGGTTGATAATGTCCCTCTGCTTCTTTAGATGCCAACATCCCATTCATTGACTGAGTGATAATAGGTTCTTCAGTAAGCTGATTTACAAAATTTTCCTCTCCTGATTGTGTAAGAGGTTGTTCTTCTATCTCCATATCTTCCATCTTGGCTTCTTCAATAGATTTGGCCTCCAGCTGGATTTTCCAGTTTTCCTGTTTTCTGCTGCTCTCTGTCTTTCTCAGCTTCGTCAGTGTTTCCTGAAAATGTCACATAGAAATAAAAAGATAAAGCATCCAACAATGAATGTCTTACTTGTAATACTATTCCATATAACAAGACAAAGAATCTTCAGCTATGCTAGCAGCTCTGTGAGGCTGTACTTAGACACAGCAGTCCTTTGAGCCAAATGCTAACATCAGCATGCTAACATGCCGACAATGACAATGTTAACATGCAGATGTTAAATCAGTATAATGTTTACCATGTTAACCTGTTTAGTTTAGCATATTAGTATGCTTAAGCTTGCTAATTAGCACTAAACAGTACAGTACAGTCATCCAAGTATATGGAAACACGCTGAACCAAAAATGTCAACTCCATGGTAGTGCTGGAGGAAAAGTCATTTGGATTCCCTGAGAACCAAGAATTAACCAAATTTTGTACCAAACTATGTAGTAGAAGTGAAAACCTTTAACTGAATAATTATGACCCTTTATTGCCATCAAAAGACAAGTCAGGGGACCACCAAAGTCAGCAGGATTTACCCTCTGGCGACCATGAAGGTCTGTACAAAATTAAATGGCAATTCATCCAACTGTTGCAGACATTTCATTCTCAAATAAAGTAGTTGACCAACTGGCCATCTGTAAAGCTTCAATGCTAGTGTGGCTAAAAGCTAAATGAGACTACAATCCTTTCTAAAGTTTTGGTCAGAAATATCTGTTGTACCTTCGCCTGGTGGATGGTGGAGACCCATGTGGAGCATCTCTCTGAGGTGCTGGCTGCAAATATGTAGACATTCATGGCACTCTGGAGTTCACCTACCTCCACGAGAACAAATGAACCTGACAGAAGAATAGGAATGGTAATGGGATCTATAATATATCTATGCAGAACCCAACTGTCTTGGCTCAGGGTCTATAAGAAATTGTTACTCACAGCCATCTTTCAGTGCTATGCAGGAAGTTTTGTCCAGGGCCAGAGGAGGTCGAACCACTTTTAGCCGCTCTCCTTTCTTCTGGCCTTTAGTCATTAGGAGCACATCTGAGAAAAGTAGAGCCACCACCTCCAGCTGCATCACGCCATGCATGAGGAAACACAAAAAAAAGTAATGGAAAAGGATGTTCTGAAGAGATAGATTAAAATGTACGGTATCTGAGAGCACAGCCTCTGCTCACTTTGCCATCTTTTCTGTCCCGAATCTTCAAGTTCTCCTCCAGCAGCAGCTTACGGACGAATCCAGGTCCCACTCCTCTGATGGGGCATGTTAGGTCAAACTGGCAGATTTCTCGGACATGCTGTCAAGGAAAGCATTCATTAGTAATCATCAGTAGTAACTCATATTTGAGCGGGTAACAATTTATTTTGGCCGAAATCTCTATTGTTCAGTATTGTCATTATAGCCTGACAGCTAAATTCTGACATCTAAGATTTCATAGAATACAATGAATTGTTCACAGACACTGACATAAGTTGAATAATATGCTTTCACTGCTTGCTTTTTAGAGGCAAAAAGCTACAGTACCCAGGTAGTGTGAGTAATGCTATTATTGAGGTACATTTTATACAGTAATTTACATTTTACATTATATATTTTATACACTATGTGCTTCTTTGTAGGCCTTTTCCACAGCAGACATTTTGACTTTTCATAATAGCAAAAGCAGGTTTCATTATTAACATGGCTCTGTTCTATTCAAGAGTCGCAGACAGTGTGACCATGAGCCGACGTGCACACCAGGATCCTTTTCTCACTGTGACATGGCAGAATGTCAATCACCTGTTGAAGGTTTCTTTATGACAGATACAAGTTTCATTGATGTAGTGGAGAATATTATATATACACATGCACGCACGCACGCACACACGCACGCACACACGCACACGCATGCATGCACACACGCACACACACACACACTCACACACCCACACACACCAAAATCTCAGTCGAGGTGTTTTCAAGAATAGAACATTTTACCTTGTCAATTTCTTCATTTATTCCCTCCACCTCGTATCCCTCCACCCTCTGAGCAGAGATGGAGAGAGCGAGCTCCTCATCCTTCAGCTTCAGGTAGTCATTGATACTCTCCAAGAAACTGTTTACACTTGACAACTGGAGAGCAGAAGGATGGTTTAGTGTGTGTCGGTGGGAGTTTTGCTGTTCTGTAGGGGACAAACAGATTGAATGATTTAATGGTGTCAGATCCTCACCATGCCTCTGAGTATGTGTTGTACATGAGGGTCCTGGGTGGTTTTGAGCACAGCCTTAAGCAGCAGGGGGTACTTTGTGATCCTCTGATGGGGTTTGGCCTGCATGTCCCCAAGCCGCATCCGCTCACACTGAGGGTGAGTCTCCACCCACTGGACAACACAAAAACACAAGAGCACAGTCTCAACTTGCTCCTTTTCAGATGAAAAGTATTTTTTATTACACGGTCTTGAAATTGTTTATAAAATACAATTGAAAACATCTATAATTTAGTAGTGCCAAACATCCTGCAGTAACCTAAATAGTATCTATTCATGCAGATAGTTTTTGGTTTTACGTCTCAAAAATATATTTTGTTTCTGCTTCTTGAAGCACTGGAAAATTAAATTAACTTAACTCAGAAGACCGGGGGTGGCAGGAGACCCTGTCTGATATCTCAAAGCCTTGACGAATAAAACCTCATAAACCAAAACAAGAACTATCACAAGATGTTTTTGTTTTGAGCGATTTAGCGACCCTTTAACGCCCATGAGTGCTATTTCCTGGTAAAATGTGTCTTTAACTGTTAAACCAAAACATATCACCTCCCACTCAGGTTAAAAAATGTGAGGGTATGACATAAGTGAAAAAGCAAATGCTGAATACACACACAAACATAGTGGTACCTGTCTCTATACACAAGATCGTGTTGTTAATATTGAAGGGTCTATGTTTGTAACATAAGTGCTCATTATTTTATGCAGTAAAAGGTTCATCCCATTAGGTTTTGCAGGCTTAGCATATGAAGTGTTGCAGGACAGCGCTGCTTGTCTTGTGCTCACTTCCCATGTCCTGCACTCAGTTTAATGAACTAGAAATCTTTCAAACCACAGCAGAGGTTGAATCATTTGGAGAAGGCGTTGGTGTTACAAGTGGTTGGCCATCAGGAAGTGGCAATGACAGACCGCCCACAAGGTTATGAAAACATCACAAACCACATAGAGCCACCATTAATAACAGAACTTTTAGTCATTACATTGAATTCCATTCAGGCAATAATTGGGTTGGTGTGGGTGCTTATTTCATTGCATGTTTGGGAACTTTCATTCTCAAATGATTGTGCATTTGTGTTGCATGTTGTGCATATGGATGCTGTTTCGCTGTACCTGAACATAAGTTGAGAAATGTGGGTTGCTCTCCATCTGCCAGCGTGTGAACTCAAGATTGTTTTCCTCCTCCCAGCAGTAATGCTTATACGAGGGGAAACGCTCGTGGTACTGAGGACAAAAAGAAAAGGATGATTAATGACGATCTGAGGAGAACGCCTGCACTCGAAATTTTACACATGAAGATCAGTTTAATTGTCATGAGGAGTACTCAGTCTGTGCATATTGTCGAATGTTGGCTAACTTTATGAAAGTGCAAAACTTGGTTACTGGATTATTATTACTGATGCATCAACATGTAAACTTCGTTTTAAGGTTGTAGGTGGTAATTTACTGTTTGAGCTAAATGTGCAGAGTAATGTATGAGTAGCCTACGGTACAAGTGCTTAGGGCTTTTTTTTTTTTTTTAAGAAACGGTTACGGTAAGAGGGTGTGGATACTTAGTTGGTTTCCTTTGCTGACGGGCAGAAACACACTTATGAATGTGTTTGTTGCAGACAGTGAGCTCTTACCTGCAGGCAACCAGCCTCTAACCTGATGGGGTCAAAGGGCTTTCCTGTCCTCCGGACTTCCTGTAACATGGGATAAGTCACCTCCTGCCAGAACAGCTGGTGTGCACTGAGGATGGAGGGGAGGTTGGAGAAAAGCAGCTCAGGAGTCACCTGGCGTAGGAGAGAGTCAAAACAAAAACAAAAATCATAGTGTTAAACTCCCCTGCGTTCTGATATTTTCCATCTTCTCAGTGGAAATGTGCTGTGCTGCATTTTCCATTTGCACTTGTCCGTTGTATTCTGTATCAGCTTGAGCGGATGTTCTCGTCGTGTCAGTCAATGTGTGTCAGTGGTATGCAGAACAGTGGAAAATAGGCCTGTGGAGATTAAGTTTGTTGCGCAGTAGGTTTGTGTGTTTCCAGTGTAGATGGGGCTACATGCTCTGCACACTGACCTCCAGGAGAAATCCATGCTGGTGTAGGATGACGAGAGCTGCAATAACCAACTGTAAGAGGTAAACACAGCTTCGATAAACATCCTGTGGAAAATCCCCCCTCAGCCCTGACATACATGAAAATAAATCTGGCTGTGACAGCAGGTAGAGAGTGACATCTTACATCTTTGATGATAATTAGCTTGTTGATGTAGGTGAGTTCAGTGTGGACAAACTCCCACAGCGCCTCCTGCTGGTGTTTCTGCATCTTAGACATGGTCTGACCATGAAAATGACAAGAGAAGAAGAGCATGGAAAGGGGAGGAAAACTTTCAGAGATGCCTCAAGAATAAGTAAAATCGACATGCTGAGTAGGAATGGTACATTAACAGAAGGATATGCAGTTAAAGGATGTGTGCAATAGTCTATATTGTTAACAAATTCCATGAAAAAATGTTATTTAACCTCTCAGTACTTTCAGATTTTCTGTGTTTGCCTGTTGCTTTAATTTCCAATCCCTAAAGACATACATCTCCAAAAACAAGTCAAGAAAATAAACCTTGGTTCTCTTTAGTGAGTAATTACAGCAGCAGGATGGTGTATGTGGTTTTTGACTCAAAATAAACTACAAATCCCATGTTCATGTTAATAAGTTAACACATCTCCCAGTACAGTGGTGTGGCTCAATCATGTCTTTTTTAAAATGGAGGTTACAATGGAGGTCTATGACACAAAGGAATAAGCTCTACCAGGCTTTAGCTACAAGGGAAATAATTGTTTGTAAAATAAATTTGCTGTTAAATGTGGGTTTTGGTCTTTTCAGGGAATTTGTTCACAAAAAGAAAAGGCCCGTACTGAATGAGATTGCACTATATCCGTCCAGTTCTTCTCGAGTGTTGTTCCCTCACTTTCCTCCTTCCATTTCCACTTCAGACTGACTGGCACACGAAAGGTCTGCAGAGCGTGCTTTAACACATCCAGCTGACCTCGCTCCTGAGGAGTTAGAAAGAGACGGATTGAAAGATAAAGAAGAAGTCGGGTAGAAAAAAAAAGGGAGGAAAATCTGATGTAATAATGAATCAGTAACTACTTAGAAGTGATCTTCAACAGTTGTTTGAAAACTTGTGGTCGGTCGTTACATCTCAGTGTAGGCTATGTCAGCGAAGCAGAACAAATATTGCAGTGGTTGTTTCAGTTGTTTGTGTGGGCGGACACGGTTTAGAGCAAGTCTGTATCTGTTTCTACACATGTCAGCATGTAGTGTGATGAGCAGGAGACAACATAATACCTCAGAAGCGGGGTTCTTGTCAGACACTCCCTGGCTGAACAGGACCTGTCTCAGGGCCGCTCTGGGTTTGGCTGCTGCAGATGTTCCTTTACTCAGTGTTGAAAAGTCGGTCACAACTTTCTGCTTGGTCCGCCTCTGGAAAGTCAAACATTTGTGCATTTTCAAGTAGCGCATTTCATTAGAAGATCACACATATTTTAAAGATTATATCAACCAACATTCATGAGATAAGTTAGAAGAAACTGAGCAATATATGAATCAAGACAGTGTGCAGATGTCAAAACCAGTATCTAGTATCTAGAAGTGGCATTTCCTCTGAATTTAATACTTTTAACACTTTGACACTATGAGATGAGTAATGTTCAGGGGTAGGAAAAGTGTTTAGACCCTTTACTATGGTAAAAGAGGTAATACATCAATATAAAGGTAATATATTAATATAAAGGTCCAACAAGTATTTTCAGCAAAATGCACTTAAAGTAACAAAAATAAAAGTACTTTTATATGGCCCAGCAGCATTTTTTATTGTAGCTGGTCAAGGCAAATAAAACTTTAATTAATTTATGAAGTGTTAAGTATAACGACATTTCCGTCAATAATTAAGTCCTAAAAATCTGATTTTGTAGTGGAGTGAGAATATTTCAACCAGTTTTTCTTGTTAAATTTGCCGTAAAGATGATTTGGGTTGAAAACAGGTTGACATATACCTAGAACAATGGCAGATTTTTTTTTCATTTCTCATAAGGAAATAAAACTTTAAAGACTCAACAACAGACTTAAATGGCCTGAAAGGAAGATCTTTATAGAAGTAAAATATATGAGTAGAAGTATAAAACAGCATATAATGGAATTACTAACATGAGGTACATCATAACTGTACCTGATTAAATGTACTTAGTTAAGTTTCTGTCACATGTCACTTGCCTGATAGCCCAGTGTATTGAACTTGTGTTTGTCTGCTGACCCCTTGTGGTGATGGTTTATCTCTGCGGCTGCTGTCGTCCCATCAGCAACATCCGTCTCTCTGCTGTCACCGTCCCTCTGCCTCTCCCCTTCCACACTGTCTCGCCACAGCACTGATCCTTCCTCCATCGATGATTCATTTCCACCACCACTGGTTAAATGCAGTGCTTTTGAGGAAAGGCTGAGGATAAACACACATGGTTACTCATTGCCAAAATAAGGTGTGTGAGGGCACAGAGGTGAATAGTTTGAGGCTTTGCAAGAAAGGCACAGAGAGTGGAAGACAGATGGAGGGAAATTGTGTGCTTTGTTATGATAAGGGTTTACTCACACTTCCTTTTCAGCAGCTAAAGCTTTATAAATCCTTGGTAAACAACAAATGTGGATGGCTGTGTTTCAATTGTTGGTTCCAAACCTTTTTGGCTTCTGACCCTTCAAAATAAAGCCAAGTCTGCATGTCACAGGTTTCATACTGCTTCTGAACAGTTCAACCATAATCGTTTTCCTTCCTTTTCATTGTTAATTAATGTGTATTTTTATAGGTACAAATAATAATCATACAAAACAGTACAAAATGCAAAGAATCACAAAATAAAATAAGACTGACCCCTCTTTAAAAACTGTTTCAACTTGAGTTTAAGCTGATGCTAGTTCTGACCCTCTTTGAGTTTTGTGGGTAATCAGTTCGTCATATTGAAAATACAGGTGTCCAAATAAGGAATTACTAAACATCCCCTTACAGTTTTCTATAAACGTACACTGTGTAGCACCAGGTCAAGCAGGATGGTAACAAACACACAGAATTTACACAGCAGAAAGAAAAACAGGAAGTAAAATATAATTTTTTTTAAAAAGCTAGTCTTGACAAAGTTGTTTTCTATTTCAAATAATTGGATGCGCTAATAGTAACCAGTAAATTAAGAAGCTGAAGCCACAACTGTTGCATCATATAGACGGTGAAGCTGATTTAACAGGACACCGATAGTTTCACACGGCTCCAGCTCCAGTTACACAGTCATGCAGCCTGTAGTGTCACTCCAGGACTCGTCTGACAGTAGTTCCCACAAACCTAACATCACAACGTACATATTTAGGTTACAACAGAATGTGTCTCTATTCTCAGGAACCTACTGTGTTTCTCAGTGAAATATTTCACAATTTAGTTTCGCAGCCATTAGAGAAATGCCACTCAGCAGGACTAATGTTACACAAGTGCAGCGTGGGATTATTGACTGCTCTCGTATTCATAATCGTATTCGTCATTTATTCTGTTTTAGAAGTTATTCTAAAAGCAAAGACGCTCACATGAGCACACACACTGTAGTTAGGAACGCTGCACTAATGTGCTCATACTATGTTGTCAAACATCAAAGGCTTGACGCAAGTGCTTTCATCACGCTGTCATACCTGTTTACAGTCACTGTCTGTGTCCCACAGTAACACACTAAAGGCGTCTGAAATACAATTATATTTGATTTGTAAGACTTCGGCTCATGTAAAGCTTGATAAAAGGACAACAAAACAAGGCATCCTGGTAGCTTTACAGCGTCAGTAAATCAACAAATCAAATGCCACAAAACAATCCATATATCCACAGAGGCTTTAACATGAAGGAGACTTACTGCAACTTACACTAAACAAAAGGTTCCTTAAGTACCATACTTCAACTGCCAGATATATTTAATAATAGATAAAATAATAGAATTTACCTGGGCTTGGTTGAATCCATTTCGTTTCACACTGTCATCTTTGGTTTCTGTTAGCTTTCTCCTCCTCTTTCCCTTCACCTAGATGGGTCCCTCCCTCTCTGCCTTTCACCTGCACCCCTGCCCTCTGCAACTGGCCTGACGAGAACAACTGGATTCTGCTGCCAACAAATCAGTGCTTAGGGCTGGTTAATGTGTCGCAGTTATAAGTCCTTAATGGAGCTGAGGCGGTGACTGATTTCGTTGTGGGTGACCTGTTGTTAATTTATGTCAATCAGGCTTATTGATCACCCTCAGAAAACGGGGGGGGGGGGGGGGGGGGGCTTTGGTTTTCATACATCTAAGCAGCAGCTGCTTTTGTTCATTACGTGACAGAAAGAAAGGCATTGATATGAAATCAACCATGGGAATCTGGTGTTTCATAGCACAGTAAAATGGAGAACAGACTAGAGC
Organism: Seriola lalandi dorsalis; assembly: GCF_002814215.2. Lineage (NCBI taxonomy): Eukaryota > Metazoa > Chordata > Actinopteri > Carangiformes > Carangidae > Seriola > Seriola lalandi. The sequence goes on along the minus strand of NW_019525378.1, from coordinate 821,253 downwards.
AAGAGGCAAGAAGGAGTGAGTTATGGGGAAGAGAACAAGCCAAAAGAATGTAGCGACAGGAAACAAAAAACAGATGAAAAGATCATGTGAGGTCAAAAAAAAAAGAGAGACACAAGACTTGAGAGTCGAATCTATATGTGGTAAGAAGTCCTTACAAATGTGATTAAATGTTTAAAGCGTCAGGGTGGAATGTATACCTGCAGCATGGCTGAAGTTAAATACAACAATACATCCTCATTACACATTACTTTTTTCCACTTTGCCCACTAACGTACACATACAATCTCAGGTTGTACGCTTGTAATCAGCTTGTAAGCTCTCTTTATGACAGCTGTCTGAAGCCTCCAGACAGATTTATGGCACACCTCAGTTACATACACAAAGATACACAAAACTTATATTCATTATTTATTCACTATATAAAAAGTATAATACAGTTTTAAACAGGGCAAAAGTGCTTTGGCATGCCAGGTCTGTAAGAGTGTGACTGATTCATATCTGAGTCTACAGGCTCGGACTGGTATTATAAAAGTTGCCTGGCTGAGACAGACTGAGACAAGGCGTGTCCTGTTTGGTTCAACTGTAATGAATAATGCGTCTATGATGGGGCTTAAAAGAATGCTAATGGAGCTATGAAAAGCTTGTTAAAAGTGGCAGGGGTCTGGTCAGCACTAAGTAGGAACAGCTAACTTGTTACTTTTCCAATCAAAGTTTGATAAAGAAGACCACAACTTCTTTAGTTTTTGTTCTTTTCAGTACAACCAGGAACAATTATTAAAACAATACCAGTTAACTTTATGGTACAGGCTAAATAGTCACCAGTTAACTTTTTCACTTCCCTGTACTTAATCAAATATTTTAACATAGCTGCAATAGTGACTTTTGACACAAATGAAGTGATTTCATTGGCCTAAACTACAAATGACAAAGGATGGTAAAAAGGTTTGCTGTACAACAAAAAGTTGATAAAGCAACATGAAAATACAATACTGTGCAAATTACAGTCAATAAAACTTAAGTGATCACTCTAGTATGTAATCAGACGATATAGTGACATGAAAGAAACAGCGCATTTTTTCAGCAGGCTTCGTGACCTGTTGCATTAGTTTGACTCTTTGGGAAATATGTGTATTCACTCTCGCTGAATTAGATGAGAAGATCAATAAAACTCACATAAGAGCAGTGGTGTCAATCTTCTCATTTAACTCTTGGTAAGAAAGAGAATGAGACCCACTTCCCAAAATGTCAAACTATTCCATAAACATTTTTAAAAAATATTCTTTACATACATGTTCTTTACAAAAGGGTGAGCACAATCTATTAGTGCAAAAACCTATTTTGTGGCTCTGAACCTGAACATTTTGATCAGTCCCTCTCAGTAGTTTGACCTTGTCATCTCAGCAGATGGTGGGTATGAGAGGTAGAGTGCTCGATGATGCTGGTTAGCTGTGAAATAAAACTGCTGGTGGTAGCCCCGTGTCTTTGTGAAGGCTTTGAGGCCGTCTGTGAGTGAGTCTCTGGAGAGAGCAGTACTTGGTTTCATAAGCTTTTTGTTCCACTTGGCTCGTGTGAGAGGATTACTGAATGCCATACTTTGTCTCTAGCTCCTCCGCCGCCCTTCCCAGGTGCATCTTTCTCAGTATGTCTGACAACTCCTGCATCAACGACCAGTGCAGCATTCCACCTCGTCCTCCTCCACCTGCACGAGACCCTCTCTCAGCCCACACCCGCAGCATCTGGTAGTGAGCCTCCCGGCAGGATCTGTGATCCATCTCAGCTTGTTCGATCTCTGTATCCATCACACCGAGAGTACGCACCAGCTGCTTCACCTGCAGCACAGGAACCAGATCCAGCACTGTGTAGATCAGGTCAGTGACTTCAGAAGTGGGGAAAGAAGAGGGGAGGGGTGTGTTGAGGGGAAGAGATAAGAGTTAGAACAATAGTTTACTGTATGTTTGAGCCAACACACTCTGGACCATTGGTCAGGAGCATGTGCTGCTATGCACAGTATAAAATACACTCACTCTTGATTTCCAGGGGGACACAGTCAGGCAGATTGGATGGCTGCTGTTCACTCACAGGGCTTTGGGAAATGGCTTTGACACTGCTGTTGTCCAAAGGTTCCTCGCGGCAGATAAGGACCTGCTATGAAACAGTAGATCAAATTTTGTAGGCTGACTGTAGATGTACTTCCAGTAGGGAAAAGGAACCACAGACGGATCAGCATACCTCGCAAGAGTCCGGGGAAACATCAGACGGTTGGGAAGGCGGTTTTTGCAAATTCCTCTGGGTGCACCTTTTTGTGACTATGTAGGTGATAAGAACCACCAACACCAACAATAGAAAACCCACAGATACAACTCCAACAATTATGTTTATGAGAAATTCATTTCCTTTGTCAGGAGCTTCACGAGGATCCCAAGGGGACACATGAGAAAAAAAGACGGATACATGTTAAAAGAGCAACAATGTTTTTATTCCAACTAAACTACGTTCTGTTGTTATAAAACCTAATGAAGAAGGCACATCTGTAAAAACACTTTTTTTCAGGGTTTGTCAAGGGTTCACCAAGTTAAATTTCAGCCCTTTTTAATACCATATAGAATGCAAATTTGGACAAGTGGCAGAAAATGGATGGATGAGTTAACCAGTTTAAAATGACTACAGTGCAGCTGGAGTTGATTACACCTTGTTGATATTATGTTTCAGTGTTTCTGCAAACAAGAAGAGCAGAATGTATGGCTACGCAGGCTACAGGTTTTCACCAATATTTATTATAAGGCAACTCTATTCTTATAGCAATCCTATTGTTATTGACTCTTTCATATGAAAGCTGGCCTGATAATCATACATCTGATACGAGTGCTCACCTTTTGTATGCAGGTTTTGACAGAGATGTGAACACTCATTGGTACAACTGTGGAGAACA
>NW_019525378.1:721505-818304 GCF_002814215.2 Seriola lalandi dorsalis | reverse complement strand
TTTACCAGAGGTGGCCAGCATCATGAGGGGGTGATTTAGGCAAAAAAAACATTTTTGTCAAAACATGACTTAGGCCATTATTTTAGGAAGGTGACGATATAGAATGCAAATTTGGACAAGTGGCAGAAAATGGATGGATGAGTTAACCAGTTTAAAATGACTACAGTGCAGCTGGAGTTGATTACACCTTGTTGATATTATGTTTCAGTGTTTCTGCAAACAAGAAGAGCAGAATGTATGGCTACGCAGGCTACAGGTTTTCACCAATATTTATTATAAGGCAACTCTATTCTTATAGCAATCCTATTGTTATTGACTCTTTCATATGAAAGCTGGCCTGATAATCATACATCTGATACGAGTGCTCACCTTTTGTATGCAGGTTTTGACAGAGATGTGAACACTCATTGGTACAACTGTGGAGAACAGAACATTTCACAACATTGTAGAGGAAGTATTACATCTCAAGAGGAAGTGATTAACACGAAGGTCAAGACATTTTTATAACAACAGTAAACTGTTTGTTAACCACTACACAGGAACCTGGTAAATTTTGAAAGAGAGATAACACTTTATCCGTCACAATCACTATCAATGGTTACACTCGGGTGTTTGTGTGACAGGAGTGTAGCTAAGGATTGTGGGATCTATGGGCAGTTAAGTTCCTCTGGGCTCCCCTCCTTTTTCCTCTTTTATCTATAACAAATATCTTTGTGTCTGTCCACCTACACAATCCTCACTGAAGCTGGGAGTTTTAGGCATTACCCTGATATAGACCACTGGCTGCTGTAATTACCTTTTCACTAATAATGCCCATTTTCAAAATATTTTTTAAATAAGCAATTTTGTTTTGTCTAACCAGGAAAAACTTTTACCAAATTTTACTTTCTATCCTCGTATTAAGCAAGCTATGCAAACAAATGTTTTTTGTAATTTTGTATATTTCAATCATACCCTGTCTCAAATCTCCCTCAGTGAACCAACCAGGTGCCCATGAGTCAGTATACTTAACAAATGAGCACTCATTTAGTAAATGTCATAGTAACCCAGTTTTTAGAGCTTAACTTCTCCCTTCTGTTGCCGACAAATGGAAAGACTGAACAAAGTCGGAAGTGTACTGCAAGTTTCAATTCAACAAACCAACTTCCCCATCAGTGACTTGAAAAAAATAAAAAGCATCCCAGACAGCAGAATGGGAACAGTGTTCACAAACAACAAACAGTGTACTCACTTCTCGCAGGGTTCACACTTGCCCTTGACTTTGTAGTATTTCTCCTTACATTCACAGACAGTGTTTTCCTCCAGTGTGCCTGTGCACAACAAGAATAATAATATTAACACAACTCAGAGGAAATACTTGATGGGCCAAATAATTAATAAAGAGAAAGCTTTTACACTGACAAAGCTGAGCCGTAGTGTAAATAATAAGCATTGTCTCATCTTAACACTTACATTTCTGTTTTTCCTTTTCATGAGGACCACATTGTTTGCATTTGCGACACTCGGATGTGTCTCCATCAATGTCATATTTGTAATAACCACTGATACACCGACAAATAGTGTTTTCATATTTTTTACATGGCGAGAACTGAAATTCATTTCGTTCTGTGGAGAGAAAAAAAGTGAACAAAGCAAATCATTAACTGGTGCAACACTGATAAATCCAATGGGTTAAAGTCAGTAAAAGGGAATGTTACTTACTTGTACAACTTCTGCAACTTTTGCAGTTGGTGGCAGAGTTCATATTGTCCATGTATTGGTTATCAGGACAGGGCGTGCAGTTACTTCTCTGACCCGGAGCATGACATTCTTCTATAAGCTTAGAACCTGAAAAACATTAATGTCACATGTAAATGTAGTTAAGACTTTGTATATTGATCTAATAGGAGAAGAAGACATTCACTTGTGTGATATTTCCAATAATGAGCATGCTATTGGGTGTTTATGTGTGTTTCTGTACCTCGATGGCATTTGTTGCAACAAATTCCATTTTCACTTTCATATTCCCCGGTCTCACACTTCTTCTTCTCTGAAGGCTCTAAACTTGCCAAAGTTAACGTGCACTGCAACATAGAATATACAATGAAATGAAAACATTTATTGTTTAGGATCATTTATAAGGCAGGTTTTCCAGTTTATTGAGTATTTAGTGAAGCACTTCAGGTTTTTCTCACCATGAGAAGGAGTGTTGTGCCATAATGGGCCTTTTTAATCCATCTTCCTCTGTGCCCAGCCCCCTCCATTGTCATACAGCTTTAACTCAATCCATCTGAGGTCACCTGCAAGGTAAACGGTAAAATACCTTTAAATCCAAAGAAATACTGCACAGTAGCCATATAACACTTTTGCTGAATGATAGACTGTACGCTCCAGGCACACATAGCTACAACTACAACAAAAGTCATTATTCCATACCTAAGGTAAAATGTTTATAATGCTACACTACTAGACTGTTTGTTTTGTTATACAGGATACATTCATAATTAGAGCATTGCTGGCCGTGTTATGTACTCAAATATTTACTGTAATTATTATTTATTATTATTATATACTTTATCAATATGAAACATGAACCTTAATACACCCATGGCCTCTCTCTGCTTGTAAGCCCCATTCAGAAAATTAAGCAAGACCCGCCTTAGGTCTCTTATCATGTCAGTTTATGTTGTGCTTGTGATGCTTATTCCCAACAAATATACATATACAATACATATACATATATATTTATAACCAGCAAAGGGTTTTCTCTCTATTTTTAATCCATCCAAAATGTTGGTTTTTACAGCCTCACAGAACTGCTTGAGTGGCTCTGAGATGTTGTACAAAGAGATGTAGTGTGTGGGAAGTCCACGGCCCTGTTTTAAATCCCTTTTCTGTGTAATTTACATGGAAATAAATATCAATTTTATCCAAACTACATTAAATGACCCCTGACTTGATTACGTGAAAGGTTCAACTCACCCAAATTACAAAAAAAACATGTTCTCACAGTAGAAATAGTATCTAACCCCCGCAGTAAGACATACATCTTTAAAGGTTCCGCTGCCAACCAAATACAATAAAGGTCAAGGGAATTTAATTTGTGAAAAATGACAACCATCTGCAAGTTATTAATCAGGATAATCAGGATAATCCATAGGCCTACACTTTGCTAGGGATTTTTTTTTTTTTTATTGGATCTACTTTCTAACAAAGAAATACATACAGTACAATTGAAATTAGATGACAGGTCTGCAGGTTAACTTCACTAACCATTAGATTGGGGAGGGGGCTTAAGTGTCATAGGAGGTTTTGTCAACACCTAAACAGCGAAAATGAAACTAGCTGCAAAGTCGACTGTGATAAACAAGTGACTACGCTTATTATTTGTTATGAAACTAAAACTGTAAAAGTCACTGAATTATTCTTATTTATTTTTGCCTGTTTTAAGTTCTTGGCTGATTTTTTTTTTTTCATTATAACTGAATGTAAGCAGGGTCATTTAAGGTGGTCTCAATAAAACAATGCATTCACCACTTTCATTAATTTGCTTTTTAAGTAATTTTAAGTGATTTAACAAACAAAAAGGAAACAAATGTGAGGCTATGTTATGGGGTAAATGGTTTGTAGAAATAAAAAACACACAGTTGCTTTATTGTCAGTTAAAAAAAAGAGACTTGTTTGCCAGCTTCACCCTCACTTCCCTGTTTTGTGAAAGGCTGAGAGTTGACGAACTTTGACAACGAAGTCACTGTAAAACCTTCAAAGGTGAACCTGACGACTAATGCAGTTACAGATAAGATTGACATATATAAGAACTAAATCCACACAAGAATTTACAGTTATTTTTTTTTTTTTGTATCATGAGTTTCGATTTAGCTAGTACACACCGCATAACGCCCACTACAGCCAGAAGCCTGATACTAATCTCTCCTTCCCTCAGATTCACATGCATAGGTATTTTACCGCGACTTACCTGGACAACAGCTGCTAGGCCGACAGATATCTCTTTACATCAGGTCCATAAGTCGACATGAATGTATATTCAATGTAGTTTGTTTTGTTTTTTTATCCAAAGCACAGCGACAGTCTGGCTGCCCTCTCGTCTGAAGACGAACGGGGGAGGACTCAAACGGGAAATAGCTGCGTCACGAGCACATTTCAAGGAATTGCGAAGCGGAGTTTGGCAAGAAGGCACCTGTGGGTGACAAAAACAAACACACTCTGAAAATCTGTCTGAAGAGAAATAAAAAATAGGACGGCGCCTTTAAGTCTGCAGGTGACCAAGAAGTGCATAGTGCTCCTTATCCCAACACTACTAACACTACCCTAGATTTACATTCATTTATCATTACTTAATGACAAACAGGCATAAACTGAGTAGGAGAAAACATTACATTTATATAATTAGAATTAAGATTCAATTCAATGTTATTTGACATTACAACATTATAGAGAACCCCAACAATTCACACCATGAGTTCTTGGCGCCAGTAGAGAGGAGGGACTCTCTTGTAAGGGTTGAGAGGAGAGAATTAAGGAAGTGGGAGGAAAGGGGGGGAGTGGGGGTAAAAGATGAGGAACAGCTGGAGGCTACATACCGCTGTATTCAAACACTAGCGAACTGGTTGTTATAATGGTAATAATAGAGATTATTATGTGTGTACTACTACTACTACTACTACTTCTAACAATAATAATAATAATAATAATAGTATGATTAAGAATGATGATGGTGAGTGTTGAGTAGTAGTAGCAGATCTGGAGAGAAGACATAGTTACAAACTTACAGTAGTGGTATAGTGTGATATAAGTGCATGGGGCATGGGGAGGTATCATATCTATTGTATCTTTAAAATACAGAGGAGCTTGGTCACAAAGGGCTTTGCATGTACGGAGAAGGATTTGGGATTTTACACGGGGAGAAATATAAAGTTTTTCCTTGCCATTGTCGCCTAGTGCTTGCTCTCGGTGGGAATTGTTGGGTCTCTGTAAATAATATTATAAAGAGAAGGTCTAGACCTGCTCTATTTGGAAAGTGCCTTGAGATAACTTATGTTGTGAATTGGCGCTATACTAATAAAAATTGACTTGACTTGACTTGAAGGGGGAAGAAGGATATTGATTTATGTGAGCGGGTCAATAATGATTCGAAGATTCCTCACAGTAACTTTATGATGAAGACTAACTTTTGTGTACATGGAAGAGTCATTAACATGAACAAACTGGAATCCATTGAGAAAAACCAGCCTAGTGTAGCTCTTTTAACCCCAATGACATGTTCCAGTCTCTGCAATAAAATCTTGTGATTGATGTTGTCGAATACAGCAGTAAGATCTAGCATGACAAGTATACAGATGAATCCATTGTCTGAGGCCATGAGCAGATCGTTGGTAACTTTCACCAGTGCTGTTTCCGTTCTTTGGAGTTCTCTAAATCATGATTGAAAATCTTCAAACATACTGTTTCTATGCAAATAATTACATAATTATTTTTGCCATAGCCTTTTCAAGGATTTTAGAAATGGGGTATAAAGTAAATTAAAAAAGGAAATATAATAAAGGGTTGGATATGGTAGTTGGCTAAAATATCTGGATCAATTAAGGCTGTTGAATTAGAGATTTAATTGCTGCAACCTTAAAAGCCTGCTAATGATGACCATAAATAACCTTTTAAGGAAGGAGAAGGAATTTTCCATTAATTAAACTTAATTTCAAATCTTAAACTTAAAATCATTTATTTCTCCATTTAAGGGCATTTCACAATCTAGGTCACAAGATGAGGTCATAATGAGAGCCAGACTGACAAATCCAGATGTATCTGCTGATATTGGCCGACTACAGATATCTCAACATCCATGTATATATTGGCGGATAAAATTAAATTGCAGTACAGAAATGCCAAACTTGGTTTGAGGTCTAATGTAGAAACAGGGTCACCATTATTATAATTATTATTATTATAATTAGATGTCAAATTGAGGATGACCTGATGTAATCAGTCATAGATTAGGGATAAAGCACTGAATAGAAATAATAGTTCTGTATGCATTAATTTTCCACTGAACAATCTGTTTTATTCACAAAATTTCATAATAAATGAAATTAATGAATCAACTCCTGAGTAAACCCCTTAATTAGAAAATTAATTAATTAGACAGAATAAAGTGTTTTGGGTTCATAGTGAAAATTGCCCATATCTTTCAGGTTTGTAGCACAGAGTGAGCACAGGCAATGAAGTAAGTAGTAATTACTGACATCATAATAAAAATAGATAATAAATAAAATACATTTTAAAAAGAGGTTGGAGTGAGACTTTATTCAACAATCCAGCAGAGTAGGGGCGTCGAGTAGTTCAGTTGGTTGCGCATCCGCCCCATGTGTAGAGGCTACAGTCCTCACTGCAGATGGCCCCGGTTCGAGTCCCGCATCGGACAAGCCCTTAGCTGCATGTCATTCCCCCTCTCTCGCCTCCCCATTTCCCGTCTCTCTCCACTGCACTATCAATAAAGGCACAAAAAGCCAGAAAAAATTTATTTGTACTGCTACAGTACATGAAAGAGCTCAGTCAGCAGAGCTCGACAAGTACTTCCTCAGAAAAACCACATCCTTCCTTTTCAATGAGCAAACAAAAAAAACGTGCCTCTGTCTCTACTCCTCCTCACTCTCTCTCTGTGTCAAATCCCTACATTGGCACATTTTGTATACAGACACTTAAAGTAGGTCTTCTCATATGTGCACGTGCAAACACTCATTTCACACCGAGTTTCACACAGTATTTGAGGCCAGCAGTGAGGACTGGAAGGCCCAGCTCTAAGTCGGTGGATACATTTAGTGTTTCTAGCCACATGAAAATAGCTTTGTTTAATTACCTGTTTACTTCATCACAACACCACCAACAGGTTCCTGGCAAAGAACCTCTTGAACTTCTAATCAAACGTACTAATCCTTACGGTCAAGCAACATTCATAGTGAAACCTCATGATAAGCATGACCAGGTTTGCTCTAAGTCAGTTAAGAGTGATTTTGTTGCTCAGTCATCTTTCGTCCAGTCATCACTGTACTCCGTTTGAGTGTTGCTGCTTGCGAAGAGCAAACATGGGGCCTCTGAGGCAGCCCCTTTAAGTCGCTACTTCTTCAGTCTTAGTCCCCGCTTCACGGTTGACAGGAGGTCACGTGTTGTGGTCTGGTTTCTGTGAAAACTGAGCTCAAGCAGAAACTAACAGGGTGGCACTTCAGCCTCTCAGTCCTCTTAATATAAGATGGGAATGTTGCACAAACAAAAAAACTAAATTAAACAAAAAAAAAATGATAAAGACACTGGCAAGTCAACTTAAAAAAGTATCCACAAGATCTAGTGTGTTTGTGTTTGGGAAAGACCTGCACACAAATGCAAATTAGTTATTGCTACTCAAGTCAAAAAGTTGTCACTCCTACAAAGTTTGCACTGGAATTTCTCAGAAACTCACTTATTGCTTCTCTTGACAATAGTTTGGTGTAATTCAAATTCAAATTATACGACTTAACCATCAGAGGAGGTGTAACTGTGCGTTATATGTCAGATAATAAAAGCATTAATTTTACCTCTCCTCTTTCTCACCACATCTCAGAGCAGAAATATCAGATTGTTCACGTTACATTTGATATTTTCACAGTCATGATGACTAATATCACTTTTTAATAAGGAATTTTGATCTTATCTGTGTATTTGGTATTGTTAAAAGCAATACTCCTGTGTGTCATAGAGTTGTTTCTTGGAATAATGTTTATCTTCACGACAGCTCTCTGTAACAGCAACAGAATGTTTTGGAGTTAAATGAGTGGCATATGATATTTTACTAAAATGACCTCGTCATCCAACTCTGAGAAAGTGAGGAGAGAAAGAGAGAGAGAGAGAGAGAAAAGGAGAGAGAGAGAGACAGAGAGAGAGAGAGAGAGAGAGAGAGAGAGAGAGAGAGAGAGAGAGAGAGAGAGAGAGTATATTAGAAGGTTTGGAGACAAAAGATTGATTTTGGATGAAACGAGAGCGAGAGCGATGGTGCCTGTGGAAAAAAGTGGAGGCTGGAGGAGGGCATGTTTTTGTGCACCGAGCCAAGGGGGGTCGCGGCACACAGGATGAGACAGACAGGATGAGAAAGCGGGACAGAGAGTATTCAAAGACACCACCATCTAAGTGTTTCTTTCATAATGAGTCATCACTCACCATTTTATGAATAATCCCCTGACACACTTCTGGTCCACCGTTCAGTCTTGTACTCAGAGGGTCCCAGGTCACATCTCGTCTCACTGATACTCGTCTGCTGTAAGTACTGTAACTAGACAATTTCAGCTATAGCTGTTGGTCAGACCTTCAGTGTCCTATAATGATGAATGTCAGTAGATTCATATAGTAATGTTCCTGTAATCTCACTTGCAGTTGGCTATAAAGTCTGTAGAGTGTTTGGTTTACTATAAGGTAAAATTTCTGGATCTACTATAAATATGTTACATATTTTTCAAATCTGAAATGTGTTTATCTAATTATGAATTAAGTGTCTATCATACTGTAAAGCACTACTGATGTCAACTTTTTCACCCAGTCTCTGTTGGTGTTATATGTGACTGTATCTGCCTAAATAATTGTTTTCCTCCTCCTCCTCCTCTTCCTCCTCCTCTTCTTTCTGCTCATCCTCCTCCCTCTCTTTTTTCTTCCTCGTTTCCTTTTTCCTAGATGCAGCCACTTTGTTATATTGCCTTTACTGCCCTGTGCAGTCTGTTTTTCCTCTCCTCTGTGCTTTCCATACACTGCAACACGACACAATATCCCTGGCCAATGAAAGAAGCCAAGTTTTGCTGTAAAAAGTGCCCGCCAGGTACGGTGATTTCCTTTCATCTCGTTACATTTGATAGTTTTAATGCAGACAGGTTATAACTGTGATCTTCTGTGTGTATTCTAGGTCAACGAATGGTTCGGCGTTCAGAAAACTCTTGTGACATTAAGTGTACCCTGTGCCAAGGGGACCGATATATTGACTCTGACAATGTGGATCCGAGTTGCAGTATTTGCACAACCTGCCTAAAATGTGAGTAATTTTAGAGCTTTTGTCTTGGAGTGGGGAGGGGGTACATGTGAGACCTGAGCTGTGTGATAGTTGCATTTAAATTGAGGTCTGTAACAGGGACTGTCTTGGTAACAGCAATGATATTAATACAGTTTATATGATATTGTATTGTACAGCCACTGGTCACAGAGATCCAGGAATGCTTTAAAGATATACAGATATACAGGCAGAAGAGTAGTTCTGGAAATATTAAGAAATAGAGCTGAATCACAGGCGGATGGCATGTGGACTGGTTGTGATATGACTTAAATATCTTTGACACACAATACTATAAAAAACATGTATGTCTGTCTTTTGAGGATCATATTTGAGTGATTCATCGCTTCTCAACTCTATCTGTACATCATTATTTCAGAGAAGTTTGCCCATAGAAACCTCATATGCAAGGGGGATTTCCCTTTCTGTGTATCATGGTGGGATATAGTCAGAAAGAGATGAAAGAGAGGAGGGGAGGGTCTGAGAAACCCTCGGTGAACCAGCTCAGGGGGGTTTAGAAGGGTTGGCTTCTGAAGCAAACGTTCATGTTGACATGATAGCATCAGCAGCACAGCCCACCAACAGTGGTAAGAACAGGAGGAGGCTGAAAAAATAGACCATCATCAAGCTGGTGGAAAAAAAAGAAAAACACAGAAAAGTGGTAAACATCGGAAAGAGCAGCAGACACAAAAGACATGTGTTATTACTCAGGTCTCTGCCCTGCTACAGGTGAGCAAACAGGCGGTTATGCTTATTTCTAAATGTCACTGTGGAAAACATAGATGAGAGAACACACAGAAGTGAGAGAAAGTCTGAATTATGGGTATATTTTAGCATTTACTTTGACTTTTACTTATTGTAACCAAAGGGCGAGCATTTTTCAATCCAGTGCTAACGGTGCAGCTGTAAGCAGACCTTTAAAATCTGTCAATACATGCAGAAACCTTTGTTAGATACCTTTGAACCCCCCAGATTTAGAATCTGGGGGGATGAGGGTGGGTGTTCAAAATGTCAAAAGCACATGCAGAGGCTTCGAGCTGATTAAAGGATATGGAAATTAATTCAGGTGGAAGTGATTCAACCCACACAAAAATCTCACACATGTATGCAATACAAGAATTTTTGTTTTTTCCAGTTGTCCTTTGGTCTTTGTCTGGGAGTTATCATTTTCAAGGATTTGGATGTGCAAACGGAGTTTCACATGCCAAATATTTTAAATTTTATTACTAACATTTTCCCATACAATATCATTTTCAGTCCTCAAATCCTTTCAAATGACATCAGTTTCCTCCTCGGTTATATCTATTGATCTGAATCAGCCATCAGCCATAAACTTTATGCTTGTTTCTATCATTTGCTTGCGTAGCCAGTGATAACACAATGTAGGAATCTTAGAATAATGGCAGGTTGAAGACTTGTATTATAATGGATTACCATGGGACAGCAGAGTGAAGTAGTGAGTGGAGTAACAACCTGCTCAAACCCACCAACTCAACCCTGCTGAGGAGCAACAGAGTAAGAATCCCTGCCAGCTCCAGATTCCCCAGACTGACTGCTCTGGGGTGAACTGTGACCTCTGGCCTCCCAGTGAGGACAACAAGCTAAAAGAATATCAGTATACATTGGCAAATTCTCTTCACCTGCAGCTTTTTTTTGCTAATCTGTTGGCGTTGCTTGTGAAGACATTTGGTTTCCAGCATTGGGAAACAGTCTAGCAAAGGCCAGAAGTCTGTGTTTGAGATTATGATTGATTTTGTACCAGTTCTTTTAGTGACAGTATATACACTGTACATTCTTCAGTTAATGTAAAAAAAATCAAACTACTAAGATATGAAGTCTCTCTGAACTATGACCCGAAATGATGTAAAATTATAATTATGATTTTGATTGTTTTAGTTTTAACATTTTCAAACATTTGTTTTATGAAAATAAATGTGAAGTGATGACTATAAAAGATTCAATGAAACTCATAAGTAGTTTTCTGTTAGCTAATTTGTTGATCACATTGAACTATGCTCGTTAAAGCATCCTGTTAGGAAGAAACTGTTTAATCAAAATGAAATACTGCTTTCACTGAGACAACAGTTGTGTCTGTCTCTAAAGTGATAATATAACCGTCTTATGACTAAAACTAGAAACCTTACCTGCCATGCCCAGTTTGTGAGTCATTTCACATTTTCTGATTTATGTCATGTTTGAAAGACAACTTTGTCTCTGTGTTTGTGTCACACTCATAAGCATACTCAGAGTTATGATTATACTTCTTATAACGACAGCTGTTTTTTTTAAATTTTGTTTTGTTTTTACAGCAAACATGGAGTACAAGTCACGCTGTAATGCCACTCATAACGCTGTGTGCAGATGTAAAGATGGCTACAGATGCGAAGACCAATCCTGCACCCAGTGTGTGCCAATGCCTGAAACCACCACACCCACACTCCCTCCATCCACAACAAGTAAGATATGCCCTCATTTCATGTAGACCTGTTGAAATACTGAAAAATTGTGTTAAAAATTGGTTTTAACACTTTGTGCATTAAAGACCCAGTTTTCCACAAGTTAAATTGCATTACATTTGGAAGCTACCATTTGATTAACATTTGATTAACTCTGCATAAAACATACCATTTCTATCAATCTGGACATTAAAATCCACTTTTGCGGACGTTTGTAAATACAAACTCTAAATGGGTGGAAAACACTGGGAAATTAACACCAGGATTTAAGGCTATCATAGAATTAACCATATTACCATGAACTGTAACCTTTACTGTCATGTTTGAAAGACAACCTTTGTGTATGCGTGTGTTCATCATTAACACAAACATAAACAAAGGTTATGATTATACTTCTCATAATGACAACTGTTTTTGTTTTGTTTTTTTAATTTTGTTTTGTTTTTATAGCAAACATGAAGTACAAGTCAACTACACTCCCTCTATCCACTACAAGTAAGACACCATTTCTGTCAATCTGCACATTCAAATCAGTTTTCATACACATGTTTGAAAAAGACAAACTCTTAATATAAAAACGTGAAAAATAACATTTTGGATTAGATGCTCAGATAAATTCTATATATAGTACGGGAAAGTCTAGGAAATGAAGTTTACGACAGCATGAAAGGTTACCATAGAAGTAACAACGTGACAATAAATAGTTTCATTAAACCCTCTGGTTCAGCATTTGTTGCACCACAACCACTCACTCCGGGGTGTGGTCAGAAGTGTGGTCTCTTGCATTCATAACTTCATCTCACTCCGATGTGATTGTGCAGGTGGAACCGGTAACCAAAGAAGGGCAGCAAAACCACAATTGTCAGCTAGTGTTGAATTGTGCACGTTTGAAAGGCTTTGGTTTAAATGAGATAAACAGACAGAAATAGATCTCTAGATTTTATCGTGATGTGACAAGATTATCCTGCTTATCACAGCTTCTATTGCTTGAGAGATGATAATGACTGTAGACCTAATGTAACTACATCAATTATTTTTGGTTATTTCATTCAAAAACGTGGCGACTCAGATGTTCAAAAGACTATTTTCTGAAAACAAGATGATGAGTGCATATAGTGGAAACAAGACATATTGTCAGAATGAGATTCATATATGATGCAAACAAGATCTATATCACAAACTTATTTCATTGGATGTCTATCAGCCAGTGTTTCATATCACCCAAAATGGACTGCAGTAGAGTCACACCCCCTTCCTCAGCATGCGTGGCCAACTGTGAGGCAAGGAGTTAGCAGAAGGAACATTTTAATCACATAAATTGTGTTTAAACTGTGTTTAAAGTAAGCATGAGTTGTTATATTACTTTTACATCAAAATGGCATAGGAAATATTCATATAGCTGAATAGGGAAATACTGCTTCTATTTGATTTAGTAATGATACAATCAGCATCCAATTGATTATGTACACAGAATATTCAACTCAGGAGGCTCTGAACATACTGCTTTTTGGAGATACTTGAGAAATGTTTTATTTAATTTTTAATAAATAATTTTGTTAAAATAATACAGAATATATATGCAATGTGTTTTAAAGCATTACTGTTGAAAAATGCTCTCAAGACTATTAAAAAATATCACATTATAAAGCATTTTAATAATTTCTATTATTGCTGATGATTTGAGATATAAGTTATTCTTTTGTGTTTGGAATATAATTAGGTTCTGAACAGGTTAAAGGACAGTGGAGTCAGCTGTCAGAGTTACCATGCAGATTTACACAGTGTAATAGATGATAATAGAGGATGACTTTTGCACACATAATATTTTGCTCCATCTGTTCTATCATTTGGCACTACAGTGGCTCCATAAAAAGGGGTCATGGTTCTGTAAGGGTCCCAGAATTCCTAGTTATGCCCCTGTTCATCACACTGCTTGACCACAGCTATTAATTGTGTCATAGAAGAAAAAAAAACTTCACTAGAACTGTCTGCAAGCTTGGCAATATATTGAAGTACTACACAGAATAATGCAACCATAGCAATAAGTTGTAGCACTTCAGACTCTAATGTAACTATAGCAACACACTACAGCATTCCAGAATGTCTGTTCAGCTGAAACAGTTACATGCTGACATAGCTACTAAAAATAATACAAACAGTCATGCTGATAAACTCCTCACATGCTGTGCCCTCAGTTAGTGACTGTTTGTTTACACTGTAGTATCCATGGAGAACGGTTGTGCCCACAAGCTGACACAAGTTAATTATAAATCATGCTGTGCGATTGTAAATCCTGATCAGTGATAAAAAAAAAAAAGAGACCTTATCTCACTGACTAATCTGAACCATGAACAGATGAACTATTGATGTCCACACTGAGCTCATAATCTATTTTTAATCATTTCCTTTCAGCCTCCACACCCGAAGCCATCACATCATTGGCACCACATACGCCACTCAGAGGTAAAGTCAGCTAATGATTCTGTGCCGATGAAAGGATTGAACTCTCCCACCTGTGGGTGTTTATACATTTTCCAAAAATGTCTCTCTCACACATTCTTACAGATACGGTGTGGTTCCTGGTGATAATTGCCCTCCTGTGTATAGGTATTGCACTTGCTCTTGCAACAAAAATCAAGCCCTTCCTGCACTGGCTCACCAAGCATGGTAACTATAATATTGTTAGAAAACTGATAACCCTGCAGCAATATACCAATACGGGAAGTATGTAGAGCATAGCACTTTTATCATTTTATAATGTGCATGAATGTATGTTTTTAATATCTAAAGTGAGTACTACCTCATATTTCAATCTCATTTCTTCAAAAATCTCTCTATTGTTGTACAGGCTACTTTTTGTCTGAGAAACAACCACTGTCACAATGCTCTGTGGACGAGGACGTATCCAAGCCTGTTCAGGAAGTGTGCGGGAAATGTGACCAACCTATTGATGTGTGAGCCAACGACCAGCCGGGTGCGTAGCCCGAACTTGGATGAGCAAGAATTTTATAGGCGGACATTTAGTGACACATAGTCGACGCAAAATATCTTTATTTGCTTTGGATGTGTATAACTAATGGGGCCAAACATCACGCCAGTCCGTGCTGTCGAATGGGACCACAGAGGACGTACTTTATGTTTCAAGTTTCAACTAATACGGTTTCTTGAGAGGAAACATGACTGTTTGACATCTGTGACGTTGATATGATAAATTGATGATAAAAAGTGTATAAAAACATGGAGAAAAAGAATGTGGAAGAAAGTGAAAATACTGAGTGGGACACTGCGACTTGCAGGAGTAAGAAATTGTGCACTGTGTTGCTAAAAGATGGTATGTACTATGGTACACAAAGGTTAAAGATATTTCACATCTTTACATTTGTATGTATATATAATGTATATATAAATTCAATTTTTTCTGCAGTTATTTAGAGTATACATATCCATATACATGAATGTTTTGTAATAATTTACATACATTTGTACTTAGTTTTCTTTTTTCAAAATAAATTTTTATTGTAAATAAAAAGCCTAATATTTATTCAAAACATTAAACATTCAGGTGTAATACTTTAGAGAGATGACAGAGCTTATCAAAGAGTATTTACAGGATTTATTAAATTAAAACTTAGAATATAAATCACCTTCTAGCTGTTCATCACGAAGTAAAGTTTCTGGTGCTTACCAACCACAAGTTTTCCCAGAACCTGCAGGAAATAAAGTTACCATAGAGCACTGCAATCCTTCACAGTTTGCCAGCAGAAGATGAAATGTGCTCCGCGTTCATTTGTAGTTTGACAGTTTTATGATTCCTTCCTTTAAAAGGATGTGTTTAGGGTCATAGTCATAACCACCAACACAAATCCCCTGGGAATTTTGCTATGTATCATAGCTCCTCCTCTTTGGACATGTGGCAGTCCTTCCCCTGCTCTTGGGAGGGGAAGAAAATGCTGTCAATCTCTCCACTCCTCTCCTCCTCGGAGAGATGAATACTGGGAGAGGAGGTGGGATGACACACAGGACAGTCTCTTTCGTCTTCTTCTTCACTTCCCACTGTCTCCGCTGCCTTCCCACCTTCAATTGTCGCACCAACTTGCCCTGTAAACTGGCTGAGCAAGCTGAAGATGACCGTCCCTGGATTGTGGACATGGACTGAACCTACAGAGACATTAACAAGTAAAGAGTGCACATAGAGGAATGTTTTAGTTGACCTGCAGAGGTGCATCAATATATAGTTTACAGAGTAGGTACAACTCAGACTCATAACAGTAACCAAGCTGCATCTTTTACTTTTATTTTAATTTTCTTAATGACCCCAAAAAATGAGTCAACTCTTTTCTTAACATGAAAGTTTTCATTTCACTCATCAGTACCCAGATTGGCTGCTGAGAGAGACGGTGGCTGCTGCTTTGCACAGAATGAGTCTCTGGGGAACTGATGACTTGACTCCTTTGACTTGTGAGAAGCATCTTGCTTTCCCTAAAGAAGAACATGGCCATCAGTTTGCAGAAAACAAAGAACAAATTATACCATATATGTAAATACACGATAGAATGAGCACCATGATCCTTTAGACACTTACCTCATTACAAATCTTTGCAATAGCTGAAAAAAAAATAGATTAAGTAATGAGTAATGGCAATTGATTTCTTTACACATGTCCATCAATGATGACTCAACATGTATATGATTTACATAGGAAATAAGAGCTGATGACAAATCTCTAATAACAGTCATACACTTTTTACATAAAATGTTTTTTGTTTCCAAGAAGTGATGCAACCAAAAAAATTTGACTGAGACACCAGACACTGATCCTGGATGTAAACGCCATCTTACCTTGCTTGAAACATGTTTCATCTCCTTGGTGACAGACGCAGAACAGGATCACAAGGGCAAGACATCCCATAATAGCCAGCGGACCCAAAATGGCTGCCAGCTGACTGCTCATGGCATCTGAGAGAAAGAAACAAGATTTCAGAGTCTATAGTCACATTCACAACTCTGTGAGGCTTATGTACAGCAGTGATTTTAGCTCCATGCTAATATTTTCACAACGACAATGCTAACATGCGGATATAAAACAGGTTTGCCAGTGTTGTTTAGCCTGTCTTCATGCTAACATATTCTAATTCACAAGGCAGGTCATCAGTCTTGCATGTATTTGACCATATGGACAAATTAGACTTTTGACCTCAAGATGGCGCTAGAGGCGAAGTCTGAGGATCACCAAAACATTACAAAGATTCTAAGCTGAACATGAATATTGAGAAACAGCAAGTTCAAACAGGGGCAGCAGTAGCACCAGCTAGCTGTGGCACTTCCTGTGGCACTTCCTGTGGCAACCTCAGTTGCCACTGACATCGCTGCAGAAGATTGCTGAGGAAATGCCAACATCTGCTTGTTTGCGGCATCTGCTAGTGAGATGCTGAAGTTTATAACACACACATATATTATATTCTGGCTGACAGGGTGAGCAAAAATATTGTTTTAGTTATATAGTTGCCACTTGTACATAATATTATTTCAAAAGCTGACTAGAGACTAGACCATGATCTTATGCAGGATAGTTGAATAGCTTTCACTTGGCATGTGGTTTGCAGGGCTTGTACGTGTGGTTTGACACAGCATTGTTAAATCGCATTGCCTCTAGTAGAGACTGATAGCATGCTGTGTTCGTCAACTTGCTGCTAGCACTATAGAAGAAAAGTCAAGGGATCAACAAAGTCAGCAGCATTCATCTTGTAGGACTGTGCAAAATTTCATGGCAAAACTCTGTAGTAGCTGATCTGGTAGACTGACTGACCCACATTCCCATCCATAGAGCCATGCTGCCAGCATGGTATGCTCACATACACTTTTTTCCCCACACTCATACACACTCACCTGCACTGGGTGTCGGTGGGACTGACTGCTGGCATCTGTGTGAGATACAGGTGCAGTGTTAAGTAAGTTGAGTAACTCAAATATGGAACAAAGAGTCTTTGATGTCTGCAATGTCTGCACCAAATGCTAAAATAATCTTAATGTAAGGCACTGTGACTTTGAGAGCACTTTAAGTCATCCAGGTTTTGAGAGTCATGTGAATCTAGAGTTTTAAAACTCCACTCCATGAGGTATTTATTTTGTACTGTATCTCAGGAAATCAACAACTCACTCAGAAAATTGGCAGGGTTTGGCAGAAGTGATGGTATGTCCAGAGGAAACTGAGGAAGGCGTCTGCTTATCATTTCCTGGGGTCGGAGCTGTTGCCACTGGAGAACAAAAACATCACAGGTTTGGTTTCAGATTTCAGAGGACAACCAAAAAACTGACACATCTTGGCATTGTGAACACCTTAGCAGTAACAGATCATACGCAGGCACATGAGAAAAGTCTACAGGTGTGGGAGAGAGTCATCAGATTTATTTATTATTGTAATGATGCCAGTTTAAGATTAGAGTGATCTGAGAGTTTAAAGGGGGAAATGTGTTAGAATTGATAGCAAAGCAAGTACCATGTACAGTATGAGGTGTTTTGTGCTGCAGAGAGATCATATCACCATGCACAAACATCATGGCTTATCAACCTGTTTTGAGGATTTCCATTTTGTAAGTCTTAATACTTTGCACTTATAATTCTGCATCACTACATTTTAGAGGGCCGTTTTGTTTTCATTTTAGCTGAATACAGCTGGATTTACCGTTGTAGTTACTTTGCAAATTTGAATTTTACCTTCTTTTAGAAAATTGGATAGAATATCACTGTTGTTGAGGAAAGTCATATTTGAATAACATGAGAAGTTGTGAAAGGAACATATCATTCATATACCGTCACCAAGTAAAGTTATAATATGTAACTTGTATGTAACTATGAAACAGAGGTAAGCAGTCTCAGCTCTCAACCCTTCCCTGTCGTCTCGTGTCTTCTGTATAGCACTGACGAAACACTGACACTTAAATCCTCCTCCAGTATAAGACTTTTTATGTTGAGCTCTTTAGCTCTGCAATTCATTTGAGAGACCTCTCCAGTGGCCTGTTGAACCACTTCTATACTGGAAAGGAGCTGCAGGACATCTGGCCTAAAATCCATTTATAAACTGCTTAGTAAAATTACAGCTGCAGAGCTGATGGACTGTAGATAATTTATTTATGATTTATTTGAACTTATAATTGCAGGTGACTGACCAACATTTACTAATGGCTCAATAGAAAATGAGCAACCCAAGGCACGTTAGTCATACTAATATTTATAACTACAAACCTGATGATATTTATAACTCTGTTGTTACTGAATGGAAACACACAGCCATGTTATTACCACATCATTTTATTTAAACAGGGCACACTGATGCAAGAGAGTCCTTATTCAAACAACAGACTGGGAACTTCTTCACTTAAAAATGCGATAAACACAGCTCTAACTATCAACATTTCACATTTTTTGTTCTGTGCTCTCTACATCTGTAGTCAAACTCTAATCAAAGATTATAAATGGATTCTGGTCCACATGTCCTGCAGTCTCATTTGCAACAGCCCCCTGTAATGACTTACAGAGCTCACTCAAAAGACCAGCAAAGTGTTGTGCTAGAGGAGGATTTTCCACAATCTGGCAACCCAAAAGTTGGTTTACAACTGATCTATAAAGCATTAGTAAATTATGGTTAAACCATCAAAAAAGCCATTAATTACAGCTTATAAACCTTTTATAAATTGTGCCTTATCAGTGAGAATCTACTCAATCTGCATGTGTGACATTCAAATGACATTTTTTTCATAGCTCATATTTCATATATCTACAGTTTGGGAGACTTTCAGTGTTTCATTATTTCTTGATACCAGTGTTAACGATGTACATATTCATCTGACAGGGACCTTTCATCAGAACAAATACATTACTTTTGATATTTGAATAGATTTTCCTGTTAACACTTTGTAATGTTTACTTAACTGGAACTTAATGAAGGACTATTAGTAGTAATGGTTTATTTTCACATTGTGTTGCCCCCTAAAGTCAGAGTGGAGCACTGACAACATGTTTATTGCCGTCACGTGTAAATAACTGATGTATAGTCTTTGGTATCATTATTGGTCATTCTCTTACAGTCAGTGAAATCCCCCGAGGTGTATTTTGATTATGATGAGGTTGATTGAGCCCTGTCTAATCTCTAATCTGAGTTGAGTGACTGCACTGTTTAATTACCAGTTCGGGGTGTTTCCGGGATCTTGACACAGGATCTACAGTTGCCTACAGTTGAGTATCGGACCTTGTCATTGCACTTGAAACCAGCCTCACAGACGCATTTTAAATCAGATGTGCTGGTGCAGTTCTCAACCACTTTAAGATGATAATCTGAGACGGAGGAAAACAGTGACAATTGTAGTTAGTTTAAGCAAAAGTTCATTTCAAGAAATGCAGAGAGATCAGTGTTATTAATATATTTTCACTTTATTATAGAAACCCATAGATCACTGCCATCATTCCAGTCCTGACAGGGACGGATGAAACCGTTAAGTTAGTAGAAATGACTCATAGTTTCTTTACCTGATCTGCAGTCTCCGAAGCAGCGATGGCAGCTGTCTTCACTGTTCCTGTCATTTGTGAAGCTGCCAGCAGGACAGGGCTCACACTCGGTACAAGACTTCTGAAACTCACCTGACAGAGCAGAAAGAAACAAATGAGATGAGAAGAATCGGATGACAAGGGGAGCAGAAACAGCCCGCTCTTCTAGGCTGCATATCAATGAAGGATGTGGTCATATGGCACAAACTAAGTGTGCAGCATGCGTCATTTTTCATCAAGAGACGTGCAAAGAAAAAAAAAAAAAAGAAAAAAACAGGCACAGAGTAAGAAATATAAATACTGTATGTCTCAGTGCCTCATAGTCATTTCCAAATACTAGTCATTGCTGATTCATTCATTGCAATCAGTGTGTCAAAGCCAGACATGGAACATATAGAAAAAAGATACAGAAATAAAAGAAGTTCATGACAGACCACACGATTTTCTTACCTGCAGAGCACATTTTACACTTTCTGTCGGTGACTAAAGTATCCCTCAAAGCCTGCGAATACATTAACACAAATAGGCATGAACCACTAGGATAATTCGCACAGGTCATGTTTATACATTTGAACCTTTGAGTTATTTCTTCTACTTGAAAAGCAAAGAACCCCTAGGATTTGATTTTTCGGTAAGATTACACAATGATTTAACGTAGATGAACTGAAGAGAGAGGGCATTGTTACCAGCGGAGAGGTGAGCACCACCTGTGCATACAACATCCAGACAATCACGAGGTATTGCACAAGCCCCATTCTATCGAGAAAAACATGGTAAACATGAAAATAAATTGCAGATATGAAACACCAGTTTGGAAGGAAAGGCACGTTCTGTAATGTTTGCAGCGCCAATAAAACTTCACATATGATAAATAAGGTTACATTTAAATAATGTGTAAATCCAACAAAAAAAAGAAAAGAAAGAGAAACAATTATTACCTTCAATGTGATGCGTCTTTTGTTCTCCTCCTGTTGTTTTGTTAACTTCCTTAAATTGTGACTCTCTCTCTCTCGCTCTCTCTCTCTCTCTCTCTGTCTTCTCATACACTCTGCCCATCCTCTGTGTCACTGTTTCCTTACCTGGTTACATCTTCCTGTCTTCCTGTCTCCCCCGCCTACTGATCTCTACCAATCTGCTTCTGTCCTGTTTACACCTTCAGCTCTCACACACAGGACCCATCCGCACTGTGACTAATGTTTCTGCATCAAAGCCTCATCACTTTCCATGCAAACTGTCAGATATGACGAAGAATGAAGAGAAAGACAGAAATGTTCTCAGTTAAGTGAACTTGTGTCAACAACAGGATGGAGGAGTAGATCTTTTTGATAGCGGCGGTTACAAATTTCCTGATCTGCAGTCACTATATATTTTCAGTCATATTTGACTAGTTTTCTTAGATTTCCTACAGATCGTAATTGTTTCCTTACACAATTTTTCAGCAGAATCTGAAGGCCGATCTGAAGGGTTAGTTCACCCAATTTAACGCCTGTAGTGGTATCTGGTCTGGTAAAAAGTATTCAGATCCTTTTTGTAAATAAAAGTATTTATGCAGTTACGTAAAAATATATCACAAGTAAAAGTCCTCGACTTAAAATCCTACTTGAGGGAAAGTACTATTAATTGCAACTGCTAATAAAAGTATTATCTGATAAATGTACTTAAAGTATCAGTGTAATGTCAGGAGGTGATTAATTGGAGGGACATAGAAGAAAAAAAGTTTTGCTGCACAAATGTCAAAACATGGGCTTTGTAGTTCTTTATACTATCCTAAAACCTCTTGGGCAAAACTGTTGATTAGAATACATTAGCTAAAAGAAAAACAGGACAGTAATGCTATACAACTTGCTATCACAGGATATGTACAATGTATTTAGAGCACAATGAGAATTTAAAAGACACCTGGAGAAAAAGAAAAATGCTTTTAGTCCCATTTCGACTGGGGCAGTTGTGTACTTCAGCCTATTGTGGCCAAAATTAGTATTACAAAAACAAACTTTTTTTTTTTTTTTTTTTAAACCCTTGCCGCTCATGGCTTCCATAGATATTTGTGGCATTTCTGCCTTTTATTGTGAAAGTGTTAGTAGAGAGAGACAGGAAACGCGGGGGTGGGGGGTGACATGCAGTAGAGGGCCTGAATTTGGAGCATGGGCCTTGATATGTGGTGCACCTTACCAACGCACCACTATAGTTTTTTTCATATTTTGCTGTGAGCACCACAAAGAAATTCCATTCCTGTCCAGTTTTTTGTAATTTGGATTAGCTGAGTTTTAGAGGGAGACTGGCTTTTAAGGAATTGCCACATATGTATGTTGCGTCTTACAAACAATCACACATTATCTTGTTGCTCAGTTGCATCTTTTATTCTTTCAGTCTCTCTTGACACATTACATACTGTAGCTCTGCAGTGAAGCTTTTTAGCCAAAATTGCTTTGTCTTGATGTTTAAAGCTGTGAAGTCGCACATCTGGAGTATTCGATCAATACTCAGGATTATCATCAAATTGTTGTGTGATGCCAAATATGTTCAAAAATAAGAAGTGAAAAACCAAAAATAAAAAAACACTAACCACCGTACATCCTTTGAAAAGCTACGTAGGGCAATCAGGTCAATGTATCTTAATTGAAAGCGTTTCAGGTGTGTGACTATGGACATTCTTCTTTGCAGTCTTTAAACACAAGTATATATTCAAAGCTATAATTTCCTTTATACATATAATATCAAAGCCATCATACAGTCATTTTGCTAAAGCATTTGCATTTCAGTAGTTCTTTTTTTTTTTTTTTTTTTAACTCGAGTTATTTTTAAATTGACTTTACTTGACAACCACATACACTCATAAAGAAAGTCACTATGGAAAAAAGAGCTCCATTGTCATCTGATTTATATAGTTACTTATTGATGTGTAATTGTCAAAAGACCGCTCAGTCTCAGAGTTAACTTGAAGTTAAACATAGAGGCGATACCAAATCGGACTTATGTTTTCTACTTCTTCATGTTGTACATATGCCACAGTAAAAGTCTTTAAAAACACTCACTGTACAGACATAACACTCAAAAACATACACACTGGCACATGCATACATAGAGACTCACTCAGTGCATGAAAGTAAAACTATACAAAGGGAAATGGTGTTTTATGTCGCACACAATATATCGCTGACGTCCTCGTCCTGCATTCAAACTGTAGTGAAACACTGAAATCAGCATCCAGCTGATCCCACAAAGCCACACATGCATCCTCCTGTTTTTATTACTGTAACCAAGTGTTGAAGTGAGTCGCAGCAGAAGCAGAGGAAATACAGTTCACCTGGTTCAACCACACAAAAAAAAAAACTACAGCCAGGACTATATTTAGACAGTGTCTGATAACAGTGATGTTTGATAGGGGGTGTTCCCCATTACAGTGACAGTTTCCAGCAGTATCCTCACAGCAGTATGTCTGAGTTAAACTTGATTTTGAAATGTGCCCAGTTAATTTATTGTTCTAGTACCCCACCTGCAATATGTCAAAGATGAGGAAATATGAAGAGAAGAAATATAGTTCTCCATTTCCAGTGTTGACATTTTTTTGATACATGTTTTACAAGTAACAGTGCTGATTGTTTCATATAGTAAATTTTTGCTTTGCTCTTCCTTTCTATGTGCAAACGTTTATAGGCTCAAAAATAGGTTTAGTTATATACATCAAGCACCTTGGTGAAATAGCTTCAGCAGCTATATTTAGTCCGTTTTTTTTTTTAGCAAGTTCCTGTTGATTCATAATATGACCATGTTCATTTAATTTTTGGCACTAACCGGCTAAACATCTTTTTGTTCTTTCGCTATCCTTAAAATGATTCATCATGCAGCTCTGCTCTAACAATATAGGACCTTCACTCTAAACTAAGCATTACTGCTGAAAATAAAACTAATCATTAACAGCTCCTATCTGACACTCGGCTGTCGGTGCACTACACCAC
This sequence comes from Seriola lalandi dorsalis, assembly GCF_002814215.2. NCBI lineage: Eukaryota > Metazoa > Chordata > Actinopteri > Carangiformes > Carangidae > Seriola > Seriola lalandi. The sequence continues at coordinate 794,293 of NW_019525378.1, read as the reverse complement.
GCAGTACTTTTCTTGTCTGTAGAGCAAAGCTGGCTCCAGATCAGCCTGTATGTTTCACTGCACCGGACAAAACAAACATGCTTCCCTCCGACACTGACAAGATCTTTCACTACTACTGTTGGTTTCTCATGCAGCACCATTTAAAGACATTACAAACCTCAGACAGACAGTCTTATCTGTGATGTCCAATGCATTTAACATGTTTTTGTTTTCTTATGAAATGCTCTAATTGACCCCGTTTGTGTTCCAAGTTTCTTTCAAAATTCTTCATCTGGCTCAGCTATGTTATGTTGCAAATTCATTTTCAACATTTCCACTGAGAATTTGATGAGGGTGCTTATTATAGGATGGATTTCTCTGTGGATGAGGGTTGCAATGTTGGTGTGCTTTGCTCTTCCTAAGACAGACACCGTAATGATGCCAGTACTTACTGCTAATGCTGTAAGTGCTGCTGAAACATATTACCTCCGCCAAAGAGGTAAGGTTTTCACCCATGTCTGTTTATTTCTGCCAGGGTATGAATTTGAATTTTATTCCCTAAAGTCTGGTGTGTGTTGTTTGACCCTGACCTCGGCGGAGGTCTGCGCTCTCTGAATGCCATTCTATGTTTTAACTGTGTTGGAAACATTGTGACATGATGAGCTATTTTTGGCCATTTGTCCAAAAGATTTAATGCCACATTTACCTCTAGGTCAGCCAGGAAATGCAAAGTACATCAGCAATAGACAACATGGTCAAACTGAATCCAGGTAGTTTACCTGAAGGGGACCACAATCATGTCATTAGACCAACAAGGTCAAAACTCTTTTCAATATCATACCCAACAATACTGGCTAGAGGGACAAGGCATGTTGGTATGCAGAGACACAACTCAGCTGCTCAAGTTTATACACAGTTAATGTTTTGGTTATTCATATAATTTTTCCACGTTATATTTCGCTAAATAAAGCACAGGTGTTATGACTTATTGACTCAGATGACTTTAGCTTCACTTTGCCCACAGTTTAATCCGTTTGTACTACAGATACAATGCAAGCCAATCTGCAGCTGCAAGGCAGTAAAATGCTGAATCATGACATCGTATCAGACTTTAAAGACTCATTATCAATACCAAACTCATATTTGATGCTCATCAATGCCAGGTCAAGCTACCACCACTGCAGTGTTACACTGAAATGAATCTGCTTGCTACTTTTGTTTAGGTTGGTAAGAGAATATAAATTCCAGGACTATTTTGTGGATTTGGCTCTAAAGCTTTCAGAGTTATTGTATGATATACAGTTATTTAAATGTGCTAGATTATTGTAAGATGAAGATGCCCAGGTTAACAAGTGTTTTGTTGGTGAGTGTGTAGTGAAAAAGTCATGCTATGCTTCTTTTTTTTGCAGCTTACAGCACTGCCCTGCCTCACTGCATCAGAGGGACACAGGCCGACTGACTCACAGTAAATTCCCCATCTTCAAGCGTCATCCAGCTCTACTACTCAACCACAGCTTCAGTGCTCAGAGCTTCCTCGGACCACAGCTGATTTTTGTGGACAGCGCAAGAAGAAATGATGATATGAGTCAGTAAATGAGGAGGTTCAAATGTAAACATGGTGTTGCCATAGTTACGGGTGTATATTGCGTTGGTGTATATTGCGTTGGTGTGGTACTGTACAGCTGGGTGCAGCGGAGGTCACATGCCCTCAAGCTTCCGTTGCTGCCGGGTTGAGGAGGTGTCAAGATCTCCCAGCACTCGAGGAAGAAGGCGGAGACGACGAAGACTTGTCGTTTTCCCTCTGGTCGCTCTCGTCAGAGGACGCAGGTGCTGCAGGGTTACTGTCACAGACGGATACAGAGACGCGTGTTGGATAATGGGAGAAATGCGAAACAGTTCTTTCACTTGGTACGAGAAAATAACACTTTATTTTACAGGTCACATAGATTCCTATAAGTTTGATTTTATATTATAAATTAGGAAGGGTCATTAGTAATAATCACAGGGAGATGGAGACAGTGTTGAGCTGGTATATTTTTAATTAGTTGACGAACTCAACACAACTAACTAGAAACAAGCAGAGCTGTGCCTCTATTTTAGCAACAGTTTCTTTGTAGGAAAGGCAACACTTTATTTTAGCTTCCCCCTACTCAGAATTTATAAACAGCATAAACACAATTAAATGGTTTATAACACACTGTAGGCTGATATAAATGTTAATGTATTTGTACAGCTATAACCCCTCCTGTGGACACCCATTGGTGGTGGCTGGTGTATAAAGAGATAATAACTAAACACGGCTGTAATAATATAAAATGTCCTGATAGAAGGTATAATTGCTGACAAATACTGTAAATTAATAAGCACTTAAAAGATCTCCTTACCACTACACTACAGTTTGTTAAACAATTTATTTTATGTTTGCATACTGCAGAGAAATGCTGTGTGATGACTTTAAGTGTTACCCTGGGAAACTACAGGGTAAGATAAACTGTTACCAAAAGAAGAAAACGAGAGTCAGAGAGATAAAGTAGACTGAAAGCCAGTGTGTGTATGTGCGTTACCTGTCTCCACTCTGTGTGATGAGTCTCCTGCAGGTCTCCATCTGAACATCCAGGCCTCTCTTCATCGAGCACATCTCCATGTACTCATGCAGGTGTCGGTTCATGTCACTCTTTGCTGTGGCCAGTTCCAGCTGGAGTCAGAAACGTACCAAATGGTAAATCACAAACACGACTCATATGCTCGTGCTGTTGATCTGGGACACCGTTACAAAATGTGGCATGGCTCTTGAGAGAAATTGTAACTGAATAAAATGCAAATGGCTTAAAAACACTCCTAAAGAATAACTAAAGCATTCACTAAGGCTACATTACGCATTATAGAAAGATTACAAAACAGAATAAATACATCTTGTAAACCATCTTACACAATGTTGCAATATCACAAAACCTTACACACATGCACAAAGCTGGCACATTGTAATCTGAATATACAGTGCAAAGGACACGAGAAAAGAGTCGAGACAATAAAAAGAAAGAACAAAGTAGCATGTGACATCAGTGAAGCATGTATGAGCACACAACCAGCTTGACATATTTGAAAGTACGAAATATTAAATAGCTGTCTGACCTCAATCTGGTCAATTGTCTCTTGGTATTCCTTTTCCCGGGACTTAAACAGACACTCTGTGTCGTTAATCACCTTTTCCAGAGTGTCCTCCTGGTAGAGAGGTAGAGAGACAGAGAGACAAGAAAGACATTTTCAGTATGTTGTTATTTGCAGTTGGATTAAGTTTGGTCGGAGACGCGTGGCAGCAAAAACAACGTATTTGTGTGTTAATCATCCAACAATCAGACACAAAGAGAATGAGGCTGCTGTTAAAGCACACAGCTGGCTTTCTGCTCCCATCAGCTCAAATTTCACTGACTAATGCAGCTCTTCCCTCTGAAGGGGCAGCAGACTGTTCAAACAAACACACAGCCGCTGAATGAAAACAAATACCTACATGCATTTCTTGGAAACAAACACACTGTACACCAATACGGGCCGGACATCGCATCTGTCTGAGTGTGTGCAGTGTTTTGTCCTGAAATGGCCCTGTCCCAGCAGAGCAGTGAAGGTCAGGGGACTGGGCTGCGAGAGAGCTCATCAACTCCACTCGTGAACCAACAATATCGACAGACATGCACATGCCATCTGAAGGATGGCAACTGAGAAGAAAGCAGAAGCTCACCACGCAGATTTTATTTTCTCAGCGTCCCTCGACCAGTGAATTACAGTGAAATCAGAACTGACCAATAAGATAGTATAATAAAATAACATAACATAATACAGGAGTAACTGTAAAATGAAGTCCTGCAATCCAATACAACCTCACATGTACAAAAACGTGAAAAATCAAACCTCTTTGATAATGTCAGGAGGTTTGATTCTTCCAAAGTTGGGCATTAGAAGCTTCACAGCTAGTTTATGTTACAAGGCCGTTTTGAATTGCAATACTTTTTCTTTACTGTAGTAACGGATGTGTGTGTGTGCAGGACCCAAATGCAGCACACAGTCCAACAAAAGCACTTTGTAATGAAACGGGAGCTGGCAGGTAAATCCAAAAAAAACGGTTAAGAAATCTTGCCGGAGGCTCGGGCTGAACGAACCAGCACAGGATCACTCAGACAAAGGCCAAAGCCACAAAAGCAGTTCTCGAGGTCAGGGACAGAAGGCTGACGTGATTACCAGGGTTCAGACGAGAAAGGCAAGTCGGGGACAAACAGGTTCGGCAAATGGGAATCAGTCCCTAGAAATGCTGGAGAGTCTTGCATGGAGAAAAAGCCAACAACAATGGGGCAAAGAAAAGACTGGAAGGCTGATGTTTGTGTACTGGGTGAGTGTAATCAGGAGCAGCTGTGTGAGCAGGTGAAAGGAACTGGCTTGATGAGGTGGGCGTGGCTAATGCAAGGACTGACGGGGAGCCGGGTGACAGGGAAAGCTGAAGTGAGGCGGGTGACCTGAGATGCAGAACTGTGACATACGGTGTGGCTAAGTATAGATCTACGTCCAGTCATTCCAATCAGAGCGTAAAAAAAGGCACTGAAGTGACTTGCTATGTAGCTACAGCCTACCTCTCCTGGTGGGTGGGTGGGGTCAGGAGGCAGAGTGCATCCTGGGAAGTCCTCCCAAAGAAGCAGCGTTTCTTCAGTCTCCTCCCAGGCCAGACTGTCACAGTCATCCTCAAACTCACATTCACGCCTAGAATAAAAGTACAAACACGCACACACACATTGAGAAGTAATTAGTGTAAAGTGCAGGACTGAAGGACATGTCTGCTACACTCATCACATTTCAAAGTCAAACCACTCACAGTTGGTTCAGCATCCTCTGCATCTCCTCATTGATCTGATTGGCCGATGAGCCACAGTGGTCCTCGTCTTTGACCAAGCCGCCGTCACTTTCGGAGGTGCTGACGGGTTCGTCAACCTCGCTCCCATTAAATGACAGAGGGGTTGGTTTCCGGCGGCAGTTTAAGGATGACTGGTTGTTAGGAACCTATAGGGACGTATTCAGGATTGATCATTATCAATAAACAGGACAAACTTTCACAGCAAGCGATTCAGCGGACTTGATGAACACGTGAAAAATAAAAGAAGCAAGAGATGAGAACATAAACTGGTCAGTTGTAGTCCTGGTACCTGATACATCTGGATCACATCTTCACAGTTCCTCTGCTGAGCCACGTCACACAGACGAGCAGTGATGTCGATCCTGCGGCAGATGTCCATGTCCACCTTCATGGCTTTCTCCTGGATCTTACTGTCCAGCTCTGACAAGTTCTGCAGAGAGGATGGAGGACGGAGCAGACAGTGGATATAGCACCCTTAATAAAGGATTTCTAATTTGTAAATAATTGCTTAATTATAGTTAATTACTTATTTACTAATGTTTTATCATCCCTTAATAGAGGGTCACGTGTTTCTTTTTTTCTAATATGCCATCAAGTCTAAAGTTGGAGATGTTAATAGCTGCTAATAAATGGATTTAGGTCCATCTAGTTTCCAGAAGGTGAGTGGTCAAACTGTCCTTTGGAGTGGTCTCTCTGATTAAATAAAAAGCATACATGACTGATTCTTTGTAGGCTTAGAGTTTTGTTTTGACATGTTACACTCAAACCATTAATTGCAACTTATAAACACTTAATCTAGTGCCTATTTAAAAAGTGGTAACAAATAGTTAGCATCAAATTCATTTACTATTTAATGTGTTTCTTTTGAGAAATGTATGCTACAGTGCATCTGCTGGGACAGTTGATTGCTGCTACAAGCTGAAAGTCTTTATGATGGTATATGAGTGTGTGGGCTGTTCCGTGCTCACATTGCTCATGAGACCTTTGAAGAGAACCAGCTCTGCCTTCAGCTGCTGAACTCTGAGAGCCAGTTCATCCTGACAGCCTTCACTCTCCTGCAGGTCCTGCAGATACAAAGGAAGCCACAAATGTAAGCACTAATTGCGAAAACGCACAGAGATGTCCTGACACAGCTCTCTCATTACTGGAAATTACAGCCTACATTATGCAGGCATACACACACATGAACAAAAATAAAAGCCTTTACTTCATCTGCAAAGCGCACAGAAACATTGTAAATCCTAAATGCATAATCTCCTCTGGGGAGCTTTACACTTGTCTGATGGCATCATAATTCTCTCTTCGCCCTGTTAACTTATTCATATGTGCCTCAACCCTGGTCAGGCCCTCCTCAGTCTCAAATGGTGTTTTGTTGCTTGCGGTCTCCTGTCGATGTGACACTGCCTGCGAAATGGGGTCAGGTACAGATTCCTGGCAGTGGCGCACGTGCACTCGGGTCTTTGATGTTTTGCTGTCAGTTCTGAAGTCTGAACTTTGCTTTCCCACACGCTTCAGTGTTGGTCTGCAGCCGTGTCTACCTACATACACATACACATAGAGGATGTTACCTCTTGTAGGTCTGCAATCTTCTGTTGCAGATCCATCCTCATAGTGTATTCCTCTTCCCATCTAAGAGACACAGACACGGAGAGGAAGAAGAGAAGAAGTAAACCATTAACAGACAGAGAACTAACAGAGCAGACACACATTACATATACACATTAGTAGTTTGATAATTAGGAGGAATGTGACTGAGTATTTGGCCTCATGTACACCTGCTCAATTATGATGCATCTTCTGTACCTGCTAAACCTGCTGACGACCTGGTGACAACCATTCCCTCAAAAGCAGAGCACAGGGACCATGCATGATTGTACAGAAGCAGCGTTCGCAAAGGCTCCTGCCAAAGTAGCTGCATTAGACATTAAACTGACAATGACACCTTCCCCTGAAATAAAGAAATATAAAAATGTAATTTTGAAGCCACCATCAAGTAGGAACCAACAGGAACAGCTCCTCCTGTCCACACGTCTGAGTGTCCTCGAGCAAGGCGCCTAATCCCCGAGTTGCTCTTGCAGGTTAGGCAAGTGCATGGGAGCTTGCATCTGGAGTGTGAGCACGTGAATAAACAAACTGCACAGTGTCTCAGATTCACACCTGTTACCAGGTGCTGGGGGTTTTGCATTCCTGCTGAGTGACAGCTGAGAGAAGTGACGAATGTGTTGAAGCAAGATCATATCAGGATCCAATCCAGATACAAGCTGCATGTAACAGCAGGCTGTAAATGGGGCCAGTAAAAAGGAGAAGTGTGAGTGATCCACTGATTCACTGATGAATTGCCCGTTTGATGAATTGCGTGACACTATGATATTGCTCAGATGATTGGCCCATGAATCTGATATTTAATACATTTAAAAGCCTGAGCACAGATCCGTGTATGTGATCTCGGATTCTGTCACTTCACATAACACATGTGCCCTGGGGAAATCCACTCGCTGCAGAGACTGCAGCCTCTTTAATAAATGCTGTTTGAAATGCAGAATGCTGCGGCACATGGAGACCTATAGGGAATACTAAATCTGAAAGAATCTGAGTCATGAAACAGGAGTTGTTGTTGCCGTAGAGGATGCTTGTTTGATCAGTAAGGTGAGAGCGTGCAGAAAGTGCTTCCTTCTGCAAGCCAAGCCCCCATCCACCCAGCAGTTACAGCTTGCAGTGCATGCTGCATTGCAGATGCAGTGTGGAGTGTAGAGAGGGGGGTGCGCAGTGGGGGAGAGGAGAAACAGAGAGCACGAAAGAAGCAGAGGAAGCGTTCACTGTGTGGGACTGTGTCGGGTTTATGTGAGAAAAAGAACATGACATTGAGAGTGTGGTGGGCAGAGAGAGGGGCAGTGACGGGGGGCGGGGGGTAAAGCAGGAGAAGGGGGAAAGAGAAAACTTATCCTTGACTAAAAGATCTCACACGCATGTGTGTACAAGTAGTGAAACAACAATGTCAACTTTCTGCACGATAAGGCCCCGAAATCATCCTCTCCCAAGTCTCTACATACAATCTTAATGTGTCTGATGTCACACGCTCTCGCGAAGTCAGGGTCGTCCCTCTCCCTCATTCACAAAGAGCCCACTTCACTGTGTTCATCCTCCCCTCTGTGAAGAATGCATGGCTGCTCATTTGGAGATAATATGAGGGAATTCAGTGTTGAATGTGCGCGGACATGAGGCCTATTGTAGCTGACTCAGGACAGAAAAGACGTAATCCTATTACATAAATACTGTATGTATATGTAAATATATCCTTCTGATCGGCTGCTGTCATCAGGTGACACACTGCTGTAAAGTCGGTACAATGACTGTGAATAAGCGAGTGTGGGCTCAGGAAAATTTAGTTGGAGATGTCACATGATCCTAGGGCAACATTATTTTCATCATCGGTTAATCTGCCATTTATTTTCTTGATTAATCGATCGGTCTGATTTGTCTACGAAATGTCAGAAGATAGTAAAATAATAAAAAATAAAACCCATCATAACTTCCCGCAGCCCAAGGTGACATTTTCAAATCACTTTTTTTTTCATATGACAAAGAACGACAGCAAAAATTTAACATTTCAGAAGTTGGGACCAGTGAATGTTTGGTGTTTTTGCTTTACAAAACAACTGAAGCAGTCCATCAGTAATAAAACAACTGTGGTGAGTGGACTGTTTACTTAAATGTAAGATTTACAGCTGACAATCACAAATACCCATATATCCTGTTAAAGCATCATAGTGTTTCTTTCATTATTCACACATTGGCCAATAATGAAAACCTCCAGGATTTGTCTGTAAGTGACATCATCATTCACTTATACAGTCACCATGAGCTCTACTCCAGCATGGATTTTCCCTATTATTTCTGTAAACTAAACCACCCAAGGGTGAGTCAACTCTCTAGGGAGCGTCATGAGTGAACATTTGTGCCACAGACTGATCCTGACACGTCCCTGCCAAGCTTTGACCTTCATTCTTCTTTATATTTAGCCTGTGACGTGTTAATTTTTTGGGTGTATTTGTAGCAGCAGCACCTGCTTCTCTGGTCAGACATGAAGTGGATGCAGGGTCAGGCTGGAGGTGATGGATGGAGAGGCTTTGTGCTGACTCTGCTCCTGTTGGAGACAGCTGGTCTGCAGCTGCTTTACAGCTCTGCTCACTCCTCCAAAGTAGATCATTAATAGAACTACATTCCCATGCTCAGGCCCTGTAGGCCTCTTATAAGTGTAATAAAAACATGTTTTATTCCATTTACCTGCGTTTATACTCGTCTCTCTCCCTCTTCACTTTGGCCAGGACATTATACAGGGCTCTTATCTCGGGGGTGATGGTATCGATCTGGACCCCAACTCCATCTGGGTGCACCCAGGACACTCCTGGGCTGGTCAGACGCTCCGCACCGGGGCCAAATTTGCGGGTGTGGTTGTAGGACCAGATGGTGCCCGGAAGGAACCGTGGAGGAGGGTTGGTGGAGATGCCTGCGCTGTTATTGGGGGCAGTTTTAGAGCCAGGGGAGTCCACACAGGGAGAGGACTGGCTGATGGTGATGACTGGGTTACTGGTATTTGTTTGGGTTGAACTGGTGTTTTCAGAAGCTGCAGGTGCTGATGTGGGCGGTGGTGGGAACAGTGTTGTAGGCCTCCTGGCTGAGTTGTTGGTGTTATGGAAGGGGAGGGAACCCGGCCTGAGCGGTATCGTACCAACAAATCCGGTCTGCACACCTGCTTCCTGGGTATGCGCCCTGTTGTCACAACATCCTCCTTGACAGCCCTTGTTGGCATCCAGCGCCTGTTGCAGCTGCTTCTCTAAAATCTTATTTCTGCGCTCTAATTCGTGCACTTTGGCCAAAAAGCATCGGAACCTCAGATTGAGAGTCTTGAGGACGCTGATGTTGGATCCTAAGTCGTTTCTTAGAGCCATGGCTGCGGGGGGATGCGGTACGGCGCGGTGCTGGTAGTGGCTGCTGTGGTTGTGGTGGAGGTAAGGTGAGGTCTGCGAGGGTGCGGTGAAGTCAGGCCCGGGCTGATCAGGCCCTTGGCCAGCCTGCTCACCTAGCAGAAAGGACGCTGGGTCCGCTCCACCAAAAACGGCGTCGGGCAGGAGGGCTGAGGGAGAATCCGGGTGTCCGGGCGTTTGGTTCTGCTGTGGATGCTGTTGGAGATGCGCGTTGGCCAACAACAAAGGATTCATGCTATGGTATGGAAAACTAAAGCGCTGCAGATCTGGCATGAACACGGACGGGAATTGTCTTGCTCCAACAGAATACAATGAATGGATAAATAATAAATGGCAGTTAAAGACCAGAAAGACGTGCGCGCAAAACGCCAGTAGTCAGCTACTTATGTAACCGTTTCTAAATAAGAATCTTATCCTTAAAGCTGAGGTCTTAACGTCGGCTGATGGATCGGTGCCCTCTGACGGTCCGCAACAAAACATTCAGAAGCGACTCTTGATGGGATGCGAGGAAGCGGCAACGCTGGCTCTGCGCCTCGGCGAGATGTTCTGCTAAAATAAACGCAATTAAGCGAAGAAAAAGACGCAGAGCGCGAGTGAATAACAAAGAAATCCAGTGTCACCGCGTCACTGAAGTTCTGGCAACAAGATGTGACCGCAGGCAGGAGCAAGTGCTGCGGGATTGGAAGAGCACGGCTACCGTAAAGACGCGACTAGAGGAGCTCTGACCGGTTAACTGTTTGTTCTCCGTGGATTCGCCTGTAGGTTAACAGTCAGGATTATTACCGTAGTGTTTTCCTTAGGTTTGAACAATAAAATAATGCAGATGTGGATGATGGGAGAAAGTGGGAGCCAAGCGTGTATGATAAACACATATTCAAATTCAATCTTAAAATGCACAATGACAAACTGGACTGGAGCCAAGGCTGGATTAGGCAACGACCTCCCCCCGCCGCTGCACGCAGAAACCATTGGACCCAGAAAGCCACATACAATTTATTGCAGGGTTCTTGTATTACACCACACTGGGCTGTTGTTCTGCTTTTGGCTGAACTGTAGTTTAAGGTTTAAGCCATGGTTAGACCTGTGCTGTCTGGGTCAAACTCACATGATCATTCTCAGAAACTGTACCTGTGGTTTAATCTGGACCTGCTCACTGTGTCCTGTAGGAGCCGCCTAAAGTCCAGTAGAGGTCCCTGTTACTGAGGTTAACTCCCAGACACGGGAATTAACTGAGGTTTAAGTTAATAAAACTCAGTATGAGGACAGATTTACAAGAGCTCAAGTCATTTTATTAATTTCTAAAATGTTAAATCTTCCATCGTGTATGTTATAAAAACTGGCAACTGTATCTACAATTAAAGGCGTCACTTCTTCCTCGGTGCATATTTGATGCCAGGAACAGAGTTACTGGTCATTTGACAAACATGACATAATACATCATATAAATAAGTCCAGAAACAACTATATTCATATATGTTTTGTGGCTGCGCTGCTTAGAGAGCTAAACTTTGTCACACAGTTTTCAGTTTAAGGTATTTATTCATTATTTATTTTATTTTCATTCATTTCATTCATTTATTCATATGGTTGACAGTTTGGTAACATATAATAGACAAGTAGGAGTTGGAGGTTAGAGTGCGGGAGTCTAAACTTGATTTGTACTGAACCTGTAACTCGTACTAGTAGAAAATATTGGTTGCGTTTTTTATAAATAACAACATCTATCTATCTATCTATCTATCTATCTATCAGACAGTGCTGAATGTTGACCCTGTTATATCTCTTCCTGTCTTCCTCCATGTGTCCAAGGAGGCAAAGTCCAGCAGATCAGCCCCCACTGATCTATCATCAACACAGGAGCCTGATCTGCCTCCACTACTGCTCCCCTGGCTCTTCACACTTTTGTTTCTCCTTCCTACAGACATAGAGTTGCTCCTCTTCCTCCTCCAGCCCTGGCAATAGGAGAAGCTGATGATGCTCCCTTAAAAGAGAAGAGAGAAAAAGCAAGAGACTTAAAACTGGCAAACCCTAAACATCTGAAACTTGTGACATTACGTAAGTTAAGTTTACTAATGGTCCTTACTTTCATACAAGCTCTCCTTCCTCCTTTGCACTCGTCTCCTCTCTGCCTTCATTCGACCAAACACCAGCACATAGACGTCGTCCCTGAACTCCCTGTTCATGATCTGGTAAATTAGAGGATTGATCATGCAGTGGGACTTGGCAAACATAGCTGGGATTAAAGTGACTACAGGTGGCAGACAGGAGCGCGGCTGCGGGATCCTGGTCATTGCCTCAGCTTCCTCGCCAAGCGTGGAGCTGAACGTGCTGCCATTCAGGCCCGAGTTGGGATTCACGTCTGCCACATGACCCCATAATCCCTCAGGGTTGTAATGTGTTAGTCTATAATATTCTGTGGCTGTCCAGTTGAGCAGCGAGGGGACGTCCAGGATCTTCGGAGAGTTTGAGGCCATGGCAGTGGACTCCTCTCCCGCAGTCTGTACAGTGCTATCTGCCTCTTGGTCATCTCTGGGGATGAGGGCGGAGATGAGAGACACAGTGGCGTAGGGCATCCAGGCCAGGAGGAAGGTGCTGCACACCACCGCAGCCATCTGGAATAAACACCTAGTTTATTCTTTGCTTCAGGACGTGTATCAGGAAATGAGAAAATAAAGATCCTCACAAGGCCCTACCTTTGCAAGTCTGAGGTCTTTGCTGGTGTGACTGACAGAGGAGGACGGTATAGATGCTAAGGTGCGATTTGATCTGTAGACCTGAAAACAGAAGAACATTTATTTATGAATATGCACCTTGTTTCATGTTACCTTTACATGGAATATGACCCATGTGACTGTTTTCCAGCAGCAGTTTTCCATTAAATTCAACTATTTCTTATAACTTTCAAAGACCTCCTTCATATCATTAGATGTGGTGCATATTCCTCCAGGGGAAAAAAAAAAATGGGATTAATCAAATGATCACAAATCATCTGATACACAGTGTATCTGGGGCCTTTAGGTCCACAGTGTCTTTTTTTGTTACCATCACAAGGAGGTGCCAGAGTTGCAATGTTCGTATTCTACACACAGTGGCTTTACATACACTGAAGTTTTAGAACAGCCCCAGTTTCCAGTTAACTGATAAAAGTTCAGGTCACCAAAAACTAAAACATCATGTCAATTTAAGAACTGTATTTCATTTTTTTTATTAACCTTTCTTTATTCACTGACAGGCAACCTCTCTTTTATGGTAATGCACTGATCATATTCACAATGTTACCACACATTCACACCTGGAAGCTGCCCAGCAGTGGATAAGTGCTGCTGTTTCACTTCCACCCAGATTTAATCCTGCAAGTATGGGGATCAAACAAGCGACCTTCCGAACTCAGTCTTGCTCCCCTGACTTTTAGGCCACCACTGCCCCAATTGTAAAAGTTTTAGGGATCGAGTAATGGTTTTACAACTTTCAGTTTCTCTGCAGAAATGGAAAAGGGCAGTTAGCAAAGGAAGACAGACTGGCTGGTCAGGGGTTTAACCAACAGCAAGAAAACGACCCAAAACATTAGAAAAAAACAAAAAAACAAACAGACAGTGGCTTCACATGATGGAAGAACATCACAGTCTCCAGACGTAAAACCCCATGGAGCTGGTCTGGGATGATGAAGCAAACTAAAAGTGCAACACATTAGTGGGACTTCTGCAACAGTGTCAGGATGAGCTTCCTGAACAATATTTTGATTTCCACTGTAGAAAGAACACCTCAAGTGTGTTGCTGGATAAGTCAAAAATTCAAATTCATCAAATTTTGTTAAGTAAAAAGATTTAAAAACTGCTTCTTTTTAAAATGTCCATTACTTTGAGACATCAGACTATATACATTTCTAACAACTGGAAAAAGGGAGGTGTTCTGAAACTTTTGACCAATAATATTTGTGTTTAATACATTAGACAAAGTAACGACAGAATACTTGTGGGTCAGGACGCGGCAGCTGTGCTCACCGTCAGCAGGATGGCCAAATATGAAGTGATGATGGTGAGCGTGGGAAATCCCAAGCACAAAGCCAGGATGAGGAAGATGTAGAGTCTGTCTTTTGGAGACACCCTCATTCTCCACCTTGAAATTAGTGATACAGGCAGACTAATTATCGCTCACAAGTTTGTCTGCAAATGTTTGACAAATACAAATCTGGAAACACACACACAACACAACACAGATTTCTGAAGACAAATAAAGACAAAATAGGGCACCAAGCAGTGCAGTAAATTAAACCAAGGATTACCAGTCAATGGTGCAGCTGGTCCCATAAGGTTCTGGTCCGTAGCTCCCAAAGCCCAATGCAGGCAGAGAGGCCCAGAACAATGTGTAAACCCACACCAGAGCTATGGACAGTGATACATGGCGCCTCTCGATCCATTGACCTACAGAAGCAAGATGCGTGCAAGCCACTTATTGAACTTTTCTTGCGACTACCCAAGCGATGTGTGCATGTGTGAGCATAATGTGCACTTAACCTCGGGGGAAGTCTTGACATTTCACTTAACAATTTTCTTGAAGCAACGTCAGATATAATTGGCCTTTTAGTGTTACGTAAGCAATCACTGAGAGACTCTTAAATCAATAAACTCTTCAAATCAATACGCTTGTACAATAAAAGGAGGGTCTCCTACAGACTCATGTCATGGAGGTAGCCTGAGGTTTGTGTAAAAAGCTGTGTAACCTTGGAAGCAAGACACAAAATTTATCCAGGAGGAGTTAGATGGGTTCAGAGTGCAATTGTGTGTGTGTGTGTAGATTGAGAAGATCTCAAGACTTGCCGTATCTTAAGCAGCAGATCTTTAGGCAGCGGTCCAGAGAGATGAGACAGGTGGTGAGCAGAGAGCCGATGCCAAACACAAAGCCCTGTATGCCGTACCAAAGGCACCCTGTCTCCCCAAACACCCAGGCATGACACAGGCTGACAGAGGGAGAGAAGGCTTTTAGTCCCCCTGCTTAATGGATCATCACCTTCTGTCCCTGACAAATGGCTGTTGTGTGTGTGTCTGTATGTTGTTGTAGCATCATACACAGTGTCAGCCCTCCGACTTTATGCCTCGGCCCTACATTGGTTGAAACTGAGGAATTCCTTACCTGGAAGTGATGAAAAATGGTGCTCCCAAGAGGCTGAAACCAAAATCACAGAGAGCCAGGTTGATGGTCATGAGCTCTGGAGGTCTGAGCTTCTTTTTTTTCCTACAATAGACTAACAGCACCGTGCCATTCCCCAGCACAGATGTGACACCTGGGAAAAAGAGGGAAACGGGGAATGACAACAGACAACAAGAGAATTCAGCTTTTCAAGTGAAGTAAAAGGAAAACAGGGACCGTCGTAAAAGGTCGTAAAAGTGAGCGAAAGAACAGATGTCATTTCTATTCATCACATCACAGTATCTTAGGCTTCGGGATCACTGCACAATTATTCAGTTTCTTCTACATCACGCACTGAAAGGTTTAGCTGAACACTTCGTCAACCCGAAGTCCGACATAAACACATGAACAGGACTGACAGAGCAGAGCAGAGAGAGCATTTCTCTGTTGTTCTGCTAGACCTGCACTGTTCTGCTTTTAATGAAACTACTGCACAAAAGGAAAACTTGTATTATGTTATGATGTCCTCTTCCTTCTGAACATCCACCGCCTTGTTTGGCACATTTTTCCTCTATGAATCTTTTGCACCGCCCCACATTTATATGCATATTTGCACACAATACAAAGTTGTACTGAATAGTATGGGCACAATTGTGACATATGCACTTTACATTTTAATAGCGGCCAATATAAACTTTAATATTTTAACCACTTGAGACCTATTATTCATCTGTAAGAAGCTTCAATTAAACATTATATCCATTCATTCTGACAGTGCGGCATGCTCTGATTATTGTTGTTCCCTCACTTTATTGTAGCTGTATATTGATAATAAAAAGACATGAATATATACTGATTGATAATAACGATACGATTCATTCAGATACTACACTCTTGTGGCTGAACTTTATATCAATGCTCTGTGACTTGTTGGAATCACGTTACATTCAGTCTGGAATGGCAAATTAATTAATTCCCAATTATACCAAATATGAAATTTGGGATCTTGACTAAAATTCAAAATACATTTCAATGTGATTGATCATTGCTTGTCCCCAATACATGGGTTTGCATATGGACAAGAGTGGATCACCATTTTTCACAAAACTGAACCAGACAATGACACAGTGATCCAAGCGTCCTCTGAAAGTGTCTTAAACAATGTTTACCTGTGAAGGTTAGGAAAATAGCGACGGTCAGGTCTGCAGAGGGGGACAGCTGGGAGAGGAACAGCGGCTGGATGGACGAGGGCTCAAACCAGGAGCCCCTGTGTGAGCCATTCCCTTCCATGGATGTACTGCGCTGACTCACAGTGAGGAGAGTCTGCCTGTCAAACTTCAAAGAGCCGCTGATGACATGAAAACAGTTTTAACCACGTCTCTGCTCTTCATGTGCACACAACAATAACAGTAGGGCAGAAACCCCATTTAAACATCCAGCTTCAGAGAATCTCTCGTGCAGTTTTCTTCTGACAAAACATAACCACTCCCACAACTGATCAAAACAGATCAAACACATCGTGTCACATCGTCTTGCCCCCCGCTGGCTGTCAGTGAGGTTGTTTCGTCATTCTCAGCTTCATGGTGAAAATCTGACATTTCTTCAAATGTTATTTAGCTTTTCATTGGTTGCACATGTTTCAGGGTTATACCAGGGGAAGTGTGCTAAAGATAAATAAATAAGTAAAACAAAAAATGCTTGTTGTTGATGTTGCATAACGTGTGGTCATAGGGGAAACAACAGTGAATCTCCCCTCAATCATTTGCCCCTGCAGAAGGTGTCAACAGAGGGATGAACTCAAAGAGAAAAAGATGGATGGGAAAAGTCAAAACAAAACAGAGAGGAAAAAATAACAATTCATTCAAACTAGAAGCAAAAAGCTTGTTTCAGAAAGCTGTTTTTTAATCCTTCACTTCCCTTTTCTTTCTCCATCCAAGCTGCACATATGCAAACGCATACCTGCAGGAAAACATCTGTCACTAAAACATCTCTACTCACCTTCCTCTCTCTGTTGGTCAGTCGCCTCTGATGATCTCTCAGCTGGTCTTCAAAGATCTTCTCTTACATATATTTTTATTTTTTCATAACATCTTAATCTTAACCCTTCCTCCGTAAATCCATTTGGAATTTCTCTGGAGAGCTGCAGAGAAAATTAACTGTCAACAATCTGGCTTAGAAATGATCAGCGAGAGGCATGCAAACCGAGTGTGTATCTGTGTGTGTGTGTGTGTGCCAGAAAGAAAGAGAGAGCAACAGAGAGGGAGGAGGCTATTGGAGGGTCTTTAACCTCTGTCTCTCCTTTTATCCAAGCCATCCACTGTCTTTATTTTTAATCCACTGAATCCATATTATCCCCGTCGTCCGTCACTGGGGTCCATTTGTTTTTTCTTATATGTATCATGACCCATTCTCCAGCACTTCTACTGTGGTGCTCATTGAGAACAGGGACCTCAATTTTGAAGATTAAAACAAGGGCAGAGGCGTCGGAAATGACTGCGTTTTATAAGATATGAATGCTGCAAAGTGGTGTCTGATCAGTTTAATACTGATTGAAGTAATCACCTTGCTGATATTTTAATCAATTTAATTTGTTATTGTAGGCTGTGGTCTCATTTATATTAACGGCCTTTTTTTTTTTCTTTTTCTCTTGAACTGCTGTTCACACCTCAACATCCCAACACTTAGGTACCATATCAATTCACAAGATCTCTGTTACAGGAAAAACAGATGGGTGAGTGGGCAAAACTGCAAGAACAACTTGCTAAATGAATTTGCCACACACTTTCATTTTGTGAGATATAATCGCCTGCAGGCAAAGGCCTCAAATTGAACTGTAATAGTAGGTTGTTATCAAGTTGTATTAACCATGCTACACTTCTCTCAGCCACCCAGATGGGCCAGGTATCGATCATGACCAAAGACATCTCCAAAAATCATGCGACCGTTTTATAAAAGCCATGCGGTGCTGCAAGAATTGATGTGAGCGAACCTGCAGATACTATCCCCCACATTTCCTCCTCATTAAAAGTCCAGGCAATTAAGAGCTGTCAGTGTATTCCCACAAGAGGAAATCGATCAGTGGACAGAGACTTCTTGTAAGTGTTTGCTGAAGTCAGTGACATATCATCATGAATCCCACTGGAGGGGTGTTGATGTACATTTGTTCTGTGCAGTGACAAAAGAGGAAAGGAGGGCATGTATCTCACAAACAGAGGACTTTATTCCACCTCTGACTGCAGCACCTCAGTACTACAGACAGACAAAGACTCTCACACCTTCACTCCATCTCACACAAGAACAGAACTGGGAATTTAACAAATAAAAAAAGTAATTGGTCACCAATTAAAATCTTTTCATTTGCTCTCTGTGGAACCTTTCCTCAGACATATAGTGGGAGGGGGGGTAAGGGGGTGGGGTGGGGGTGTCGACTATCAGATGGAACCAGACAGAGTTTAAGATAATACAATGTCTTATTGCAAATTTATAACTCTGGATTCAGGAAGATGTGGGTGATGTGGCATAGTGCAGTGACGGTTGATTGACCGGTAGGTTTACTCCTTGGAGGCCATGTGGGCCATCAGGTCGCAGACACGGTTGCTGTAGCCGAACTCGTTGTCGTACCTGGTGAAGGAGCAAGATGAAAAAGGAGTCAGTATGTATCAATGGAAACAAATATGAGGATGTGAAAGTAGCCCATGCCGAAGGCGTACCATGTGACCAGCTTGACAAAGTGCTCGTTGAGGGCAATGCCAGCGCCAGCATCAAAGATGGAGGAGTGAGTGTCACCGTTGAAGTCTGTGGACACAACCTACAGGAGGGGGGGGGGCAGAGTACCATGTTAAAAAGTAAACTGATCGACAAATCACTTTAAAGATAAATGAAATAAATCAAGAATATACCTGGTGCTCTGTGTATCCCAGAATGCCCTTCATGGGTCCCTCAGCTGCGGCCTTCACAACCTTCTTGATGTCGTCGTATTTGGCCTGAAGGGAGAAGAGAAGAGGTTTTTATTTGTATTCTAAGATGTAGAGCTAAATCTTTAAAAACAAGTCACAAATATGTCAGTTCTCTCTTTCTTAATTGGTGAAGCACTGTAGATTTTACCAAAAGTAATTGAAACAGGAGGAAAGACAGAACTTGTTCAGGACTATTTTCAGAGGCAGTTAAACAGTTTCATGGGATTTGTTGACAGTAAGAAAAATACTGATTATCAACAGACTTGAGACATGTTATAAATGCTTCTGCTGCACTGTCACTCACGGGTTTCTCCAGACGGACTGTCAGGTCAACCACTGACACGTTGGGGGTGGGGACACGGAAGGCCATGCCAGTCAGCTTGCTGTAAAATATGAGCATACAGCAGAGATCAAAAACTTAATTCACTGGATTTACTGCAAGCCCTTATCACACAGAGATAAAGTATATATCTGCAGTACAATCATGTTTTTTGGCACTGACCCGTTGAGCTCGGGGATGACCTTGCCGACAGCTTTGGCAGCACCAGTTGAAGCGGGGATGATGTTCTGGCTGGCGCCACGGCCGTCCCTCCACAGCTTGCCGGAGGGGCCATCCACAGTCTTCTGGGTGGCAGTGATGGCATGAACTGTGCTCTGATGGACAAAGGCACAGAGAGGAAGAGAACAGAGGATGATTAAATAAAGCTTAACACCCCCTCCCCTCCTCTAACTTTGTGAAATCATGTTGGTGTTTTGGACTGTGTAAATCCGGTTTTAGGAGCTGCTTAGTGTTTTGCTGCTAGATTGTTCTCAGTTTTAATCCTCACCATCAGACCCTCAATGATGCCGAATTTGTCATTGATGACCTTGGCCAGGGGAGCCAGGCAGTTGGTTGTGCAGGAAGCGTTGCTATGGAGAAATTAAGAAACAGCATTAGTAAGATGAGGATTTTCAAAATGAAAGACAATGTCTCAAAATGGATTTGTATGACGAATACAAGTTCAGCCTAATTTTTTGTTCATCATTAGCAGATGTACGTAGAGTGAAACACTTCATAATAAAGCAATAGGTTCAAACTACAGTCTTCAGTTTTAATAGTGGTCATTTTAACCCACTTAAATTTGCATAAACCAAACAAACGGTCTAAGATACTTTCTGATTCTTACCTGACAACCTGGAGGGACTTGTCGTACTTCTCGTGGTTGACACCCATGACAAACATGGGAGCATCAGCGCTGGGTGCAGAGATGATGACTTTCTTGGCACCGCCCTTCAAGTGAGCCTGAAATGTTTTATTTGAAATCCAATTAAAATCTGCATTGTTTGGTTGCCAACTGCACATCACACACATCACAGGTCATGAGGTAATAAGACAGTATTATATGTTGAAGACTATGGGACAGGACTGAGTACGTACAGAGGCCTTCTCGATGGTGGTGAACACACCAGTGGACTCAACCACATAGTGGGCACCAGCATCACCCCATTTGATGTGGGTGGGGTCCCTCCTGCAAAAAAGTGGGAAAAAAGGAGTGTTAGTGTCACAATAGATGCTTATTCAGTTCTTCCTTTTGTGCATATTTGTGAGACTGGATTGAAAGTGACATGCTTTGCTGCAATAAAAGCCTGGAGAGTTTTATACAAAAGATGCCAATTTAACGTACTCGTGGAAGACTGTGATCTTATGTCCATCAATGACCAGCTTGTCACCCTCAACCTTGACCTCACCGTGGAAGCGGCCGTGGGTAGAGTCATACTTGAACATGTAGACCTAAAGAACAGATGAGAAGACAAGATGAGAAGGGGAATTCCTGAGACAGCTGCCACCCAAATCATTACAGCTGACAAGTGTGCATAGACACAAGATAAATTTGTCAAATTAATGCATTAATTCCTAATCTGGACGGAAAAAACATGAACAAATAATTTACACAGCATTTAAAGTCCATGATATCCCTAAATTATATTGATTTCAGATCCCAATGCCTTTTATTTCAAATGATCTTCTTGACTCACCATGTACTCCAGGTCAATGAAAGGGTCATTGATTGCCACAATCTCCACCTTCTTGGAGTGGAAAGCAGCACGGGTCACCAGACGACCAATGCGGCCGAATCTGAAAATGAACAGTGTTGTTTCTTAGTCTGGCCTCTAGATGGTGGTATGACACCACATAACTCTGACCAAAGTCATAGGATGATGTGATCAGAGACATGCCGCTGAGTTACTGTGAAAAACTGAGCCTCAGATGCTTATTAAGTGAACATAATCAAGTTTGAAAATCAATCATTATTATGTGAAATTGGATTTTTGACACTTCAAGCCTCAGCATGGCCTATTTATATTATGGTTCTGTCTTTTTCCCCCTTTGTGCGGGATACATAAAACCTCCCCAGGAGACCTGAAACCACAGCCGCAGAAAGGCCAGGGTTCAGGAGGAGGGGCCGAGGGAGGTGTGTGTTGCAGAGCTTATGGCTGTATAGCTCTCGCTCTCCTCTCTTCGGGGCTAAAGTCGAAAATGAACCTCTAATGTGGTAATGCTAGTGACGGCAGTGCACTGTTTGATCAGTGGCTCAGTTACTTTTTAACCACGGGTCCAAAATCCTGGCACAGATACACTCTGTCCTCAGGCACTGGGGGAGGAGGCGGAGGAGGAGGGGCGGAGGGATAAAGAACACATCCACGAGGCAGATAGGTAGACTTTAACGTCAGATTATGTGTGTTCAACAACATTTAAATTACATAGGTGCCCTTCCACTCGCTCCACACAGCAGAAAAACAATCCCCTGCTGAATGGCCCCCATGTCGAAGCCACTGCCCACATTGTTATCTGCCGAGGGCCAAAGTTCAAAGATCAAGAAAAACATGGTGACTGCCCACAGGTTCCTGTGTGTGTGTCAGTACATTACAAAACATTTTTCCCTTCCTGAGAAGCCATATAGTGTCACCATTAATTAGTCACAGAGGCTGCAGTTTGTCCTGCTACTGAGGTCGAGAGGGTCAGGTCTTATCCAATCGTAAAACACCAGCTCCCCTGTACTGAGCGCCTTGAAGGCTGTGGATTCTTTAGAAGTGTCTTATAGCTTCAAAACTCTCAGCATAAAATACTGGTAGTTTACTTTTAACTATCACAGTATCTACAAACTATCCCTGGTATCCATTAATATCCTGCTACATAGTCATCATCTTCCTCTGTGTTTCAGTAATGGGGTTAAATTCTCATTTGGATACAGAAACACAGTTTTGTGGAAGTCAGTCTTACATATTGTCGATCATCTTATTTTTCCTTTCTTCATGTGCAGGCAAACAAATAAATAAGTGTTTAGAAGTGCAGATAGTGCATTTTGAAAATTGAATCAAGGCAGCCATTATAATAAATCACGGTTAAATGCTGTGTGTGCAAACATGAGAGGGGTGTGGCAATGTGAGTTGGGGTGTAAAGAGTGAGTGTTGAAGTGTGTGTGTGTGTGTGTGTGTGTGTGTGTGTGTGTTAATTTTTTAATGTGAGGATAAAAATGTTCTCTTACCCATTGATACCGACTTTCACCATTTTGCCTGGGTAGGGTTAGTCCTCTGCAGGGAGAAAGCAAGAAGAGAAGAATGATAATAATAAACCAGCATTTATGGTGGAGCATATTTATAATGCCATATATTAGCATCCAATTGATGGCTTGGATTGTGTGTTTAGTAAAGTTCAAAAGAACATGCAAAATATATTCCACTGATAAGCTCTTTGTGACCACAATGCAAGAAAATTTCAATGAAAGATCTGCCTGCAGTTTATCTAACTTTCCCTGCAAGTGTAGATACGACTGCAAATCTAAACAGAATTACAAATATAAACATCTTCAAAAGCAAACTCCCATTTAAAGCAAGAACATCAAGTGAATTTCTCTGCACTTTATGACCCCAATTACTTTAAACTGAGGCTCCGTCCAGCCCATGCAGACTATCCCCAGGTGATCTAAATCTAGTTATTCGGTGCTGCAGCCTGTTGCTGAGGCCCTGCAGCTTCCTCTCTGACTCTAATGATTTCATTAGAGAAGGTATTTACCGTTTGTGAGACTCCTCTGTCTGTCTTGCGACTCCGGGTGTGAGTGGGGAAGAGCAAAGTTAAGCTGTGTGTTTTTATGATTGACCAGAGTGTAAAGCCACACCCCCCCATAATGGTCACCGCTCCTCGCTCCGCCCCCTCTGAATGTCAAGGTCGGCGGCCTGCAGGGAGGCATGCAAACTGGCCTACTTCACTTAATGTGATTGAAACAGACTACAAACTTCACTCTTATCATCCCATGTCTGCTGCAAATTATCGTCCGAAAGCCTTTGAAATACTTTTGCTTAATTCACATTATTTTATTTGCAGCTCATTTGCCATCAAGGCTGACTTTTAGCGGCCCCCCTTAAGAGGCCTAGATATTGATACTCAGATATTAGAATCCTCATATAGTGGCCTGAAAAAAGAGAGGGGTCCCTCACTGACCTTCTCAGTAAACACAGAGCTTCAGACACAGAGGGAGCAGACGAGGGATCAAATCTCTGTCGTCTGACTCTGACATTTAATGTCCAAAGACCATGACCCTTCACTTTCAGATGCTCACCTCCATCTCCTAAAGGCAGAAGTCAAAAGTTGAGTCTTGGTTACTCGACATGTGACCATTATGCATGTGCAGAGGAGGTGTCCTCAGTCCATCCGAGTCTGTTTTCTCAGTCTAATTGCTGCTTTTTCAGGTTATTTAGAAAGGACTGACTCTCAAGACAGAATCTGGAAACAAAGAGACATTTCACTGAAAGATAGGTTCCTTAGTCTGAACAGAAGTGCTGTACTCAAGGTAATGGTAATGTGTTTCACTGCTGCAAAATTAACGGTCTTCTCTTTAATTCATTGCACACAAAATATGACAAGTCTCACACATGTCCTTTTCTTTTTGAGTTTTGACTCATTTGTCAGGTAACAGTGTTTCTTTGAAAGGAAAGCGCTGCTGGGGATATTATGAAATGTTAAATCAGAATAATGTAATGAGGGCATCAGTTTAAACCAGAGGGTCATTCAAGTTGAATCTTGTTGGAAGTGTCTCTCTGGCTGCATATACTGGGCCTTGTCACTGGGTAGCCCTGACAGTGAATTGAAACCTTACCCATGGCATCTAGTCACCACAGCAGACCATGAACGTGCAGCACATTTTTAATGAAACTGGACCAAAGATGGCATTCGGTGTCTTGTATTTTTCAACTCAGCAGGTCATGTGGTTAAAAAACATTCTGCTGCAGGCTAGCAGACATGCTATTATGCACCAAAACTGGACAGTGCTGGTGTGTTTTATGGCTACAGTCCAATGGCCTGGGCATAGCTGAACTTCCACAACCCTGAGTGCATGCATGCCAGTCTTGGCCTCTGCTTTGCAACTTAAGGTCAAAGAGGGGAAGTAAAGGTCATGCTAAGATTAGACGCTGCCTGGCTAGTCAACACTCGGGCCATGTTGTACTCTCAGTACTGTAAATGCTGCCTCATACAGATCACATGTTCTTTATGTATCACAACAGCTAAACTGGGTATTAGGCCTCACTGTAGAGAGAAGATGGTGGAATAAATAAACCATGGAATAAAATATCTGGGGAAATGTATAATTAGTTCAGTGGGAAGGTCACTGTAAAATGAATGAAATTTATTTGAAACAGCAACAATCACTTAAATCAAACGTAATCTTATTAATCTACTCTGAGTATATATTTTTAAGTTTTCTAATAGTTTACTCTGACAGAAAGTGCAGTAACAACAAAATGTGTGGATTTCAGTTTGGTGATCTGTGCACAGCCATGTGTGCATGTGAAGAAGGGCCTTTAGCTACATTTATACAACTTCTATCCTGTATTAAAGTCCAGTACAAAGTCCATGCGCTAACTGTATCAGCAACAAACAAACAAATCTAGACTCAGACTGACATCTAGTGTTGTGGTAGAAAACTGCAACTAATACATATGTAAATTCGAAATGTATTTACGAAATTCAATCCAACTACCAGAATTAATATAAATTAATACATCAACAACATATTTTGTGAAATACTTTTCATTGCTGTAGTGCTGCCATTAACAATTGTCATTTTAATTATTTATTTTAATCTGTCAATTATTTTAGTCCATACGAAAGTCAAGACAGTGGTGAAAAACTACTGAGGTGACATCTTCACATTATTAATCCAAAACCTGCAGATATTCAAGTTACAATGATTTAAAACACAAGGAAAAGCAGGAAACCTTTGAATTTGAGTGTTGAACCAGCGAATATTTTCCAAAACTGTTGACCTTTAATTTCCATTTAAAAACTTCCATGATTGTCACTTAATAACTACCAGTGTTAAGCAGATGTTCTGAATAGATCCTACAGTTACCAGTCAACGAAGCAGTTACACTGTCTCACACTTTATTAATTAAGATTTTGAACATTTGTAAAAATCTTTGTAACTTCTTTCTGAATTGTTTCCAAGTTTATTTTTAACTTGGACATAAAATACCTACAATTATTGTGTTTTTGTTTTTGTTTTGTTTTTTTACCACCAGAACCTTTTGCCTCCAAGTCAGAAAAAAGCTGTTCATGTCATGTTTTCAAACTGGGCACATTGCTGGTACAAGGACTGCAAGTACGACCATTAAATATACGATTGCATCATATTTACATATTCTCTGACTAAGATGCCAGAATATTTATTTCCATTTCTCTGTATGATGCTTCGAGATTTTTTGCCCTGGGATTTTGGGTGTAATGCCAGAATAAAAAAAGCAGCATGAGGGTTTTCGTACATACAGCTGTTATTAGGATTGGCCACCCATTCTCCAGAACGACTGGGGAAGAAATATAACTCCCTCCAACAGCCATTGGAAGATTTAATAAAGCAAGTCAGGGGAATTTGAAGCTCTACTTTGAGGGACAAATTGAGATGACGTGTGTCATTAGAGAGTAAACAAAGTGGGCTGTAGCTGTGGGATAGAAGTGAATGATGAATCTAACAATCATTCAGACAGAAAAACAGCAAATGTCAAATCCATTTATTCATGCAAATCATAAGTAGACATAAAAAACAATAAGCAGGAAATACAGGTGCCACTGTTTTTGGACATCACCTGATTTTTAAACACAATCTCCTGGCCACAAAAATGTACTGTACTTAGACAAAGCTAGAAATACATAAAGTGCCAATTTACTTTTAAAAAACAAAAAAAACAAGCCCGGCAATCAAAGATGATCATTTGATGTAAACATAGCTCACATGTTCTAATATTCAGTTTAACACTTCAACATGGAATAATCTACAGCTCCTCTGTTAAACAGCCACGATAGTGTGAAGCATCTGATCTACGCTGGATGAAACCGCATTAGCAACACTGCGAGTGAACACCAAACTACATGTAGTCTACTGGCATGTCAACATCCTTCACTGCAGGTCAACGCCTCTGCATGTGTGTTTTTCCTTATTATAATCTAAGAAGGATGTCATCAGTCTTTATTCCTCACCTCTCTCCACTAACAGCCCAGTCCACTCATGGACCCGATCCGATCCAGTTTCAGCCCAAAGCAGCCCCGGTTCCACCCCCTCCGTGACCGGTCCGGTTCTGCGCGTTTCTGATTGGCCAGCGCGCCCTTCAGGAGGCGCAGCCAGGGGGTCTCGGGCTGTGTTTGTGGATCGGCCCATTTGGGGTACTCGGCCACTTTGGCACCAGAGGAGAAGGTGGACTGCTCCTCTGGTTGGCTGTTCAACAGGTTCTCCAGGTCGTCCAGGGTCAAAAGGTCATTATAGCGTTCCAGAAACTGCTCCATAAACTGCGGAGAGGAAAGAAAGATTCAATTTAATTGTCAGGGAGTGTACGAGGGAGAATAATTCAATCAGTAATACATTTCATTACTCTCCCGTCCTTCTGGACTATTCTTTTGTATCCACTATTCATCCACTCTGAATTCTCCTCAGTCCACTCCTTTTCTATCCTCCCCCCTCTTCCCTTCCCCTCACCTCACCTCCCCCCTTCCCTCTGTACCTGCACAGCATCAGGAGAAGGATGCAGAGCGCGAGCCTCTGTGATGTCCAGGGGCGTCAGAAGGAGGAGAGTGGCACAAAGCAGCACAGGACACAGCATGATGGCAGAGAAGAGGAGCAGGAAGGGCTGGTGCAGGAAAACTGGAAACACACTGGCTGCAAACACCTAAATACACATTCATTTACATGGAGAAATTAAAATTACTCATGATAAAAGAGTTAGTTTTGAAAATTCTTTTATGGAGAATTATTTGAATGGCTTTGATTTAAATTAGTACTGTGCAGTTTAACCAATCTTCAATCAGTGTCTTCAGGATTTTAACAAGAGGAATATACAGATAGACAATGTGCTGATAAGCAATGCAACAGATGGAATATATCATTTACAGCCCCTGTCCCCGGTTGGGCTTTTAGATCTGGGTTAAAAACAGCCGAACAAATTAGTACATAAAACAGAAGCAGGAAAAAATATATTATATCATTTCAAGAGGAAAACGTTCTATCATATTGCATAGTGTTTCAAAAAAGTACTAAACGGGTGTTATCACTTCCAAAATCGACAGGATTCAAACATTTTTTTATGGTAAAAATATCACAATAATGAATATGAGCTTTTTAAAAATGAGATCAACACCAAAATTAATTTTTATAATTACACAGAAGGCTGCGGTCCAGTTTAAATAAAATATGAAATGTAAAAATAAAAATTCTCCAGCTCCATTTGTGGCTTTAACCAACATTAATTTAACATGATTCATTTTTTTATTCATGTAAGAAATAATTATTGTAATGAGCAAAAACTATGGAATAAAAAGTCTTAATTTGTTTCAACATGAAAATCTAAAAGAAAATTTGAGTGCTCACCTGTAGGTTTCTCTCAAGGCTCCGGGTGTCTTCTGCTCTCACAGACTCTTCTCCATCTCTTGTTCTTGTTCTCGGTCTCTCGGCTACCTCTCACTTGTTGGCACCTGCCTGGAGCATCACTATCTCACTTGCCTGACTCCTCCTACTCGCTCTGTGATGGAACTAAAAGGATGATTTTCTTCCTCTTGCGTCTGTCCTCTTGGCAGAAGCTGAATGTTGGGGCATCAGCTGGGATGCTGCAGGCGTTTTGTAGAGCCAAAGTTGACCCCCCCCCTAAACACTCTCCTCCTCTCCCATTCTTTGGAATGATGTCATAGCCTTGGAGAATGATTGTCATCGCCAAGGTGACTCTGTGTACTGTGCACCATACTGATGCCACTGTACTGCCCAAATCAAGGTCAGAGGGCAGTAGTTAGCCAGTGCTTTGTCAATGAGACCAGAGAGCTATGAAGTGACCTGGCTATAAAGGTTCACGTTGTTTTATGTCACGACTTGATCTGAATTATACATTTCCCGTGTGGCAACAATGCTCCTCGTGCCATGTTAGCCTCTCTCTCTCTCGCTCTCTCTCCTTTGTCTCTGTGGTCGTTCCCAGCATGCACTGACCTCCCCTCTCTGTTGGGTAAGTTACAGTCTGTCAGTGCCATCTGCTCCCTGTACCCCCTGCCACCAAATTACAATACTAGCAGGTGCTGTGCAATCTAACACACAGACCTCAAAGTTCAGCAGCCTCTAATTATTTCAAGTAAATAAACCCCTGCGATTACAAATGTGCATCACATACTCGCCAGGGATTCATGTCCACCTCTGTCAATTACATCAATTAATGTTTTCTTTTAATTAAGGCATCTGCAGTGCATAAAATGTGGGATGAAAGTTTTCATACCCAGCAAGCAGAATTCATCTTTGTACAGCACTAAATAAAGTTATAAACAGGGCAAATATACTCATGTTTGCGCACTTAGCACCCACTGCACTCAGATAAAACCTAACTGCTGGTGCAATTGTATTGTTAGCCTGCTGTTGGTAAAGTGTCTTTACATAACATATCAATCACACATACAGAAATGCACCCCTCTCATCTTTTCGGAGAGGACATCGTGTGGGAGAGGGAGTAGGCGAGAAGGAGAGAGATTAGCGATGAGTGGAGGGAGTGGGGGGTTAAACTACCGTGCATGTGATGTCAGTGAAGAGAGGAGCGCTGTAGGAAGAGAAGTAGGCAGCGAAGAGTAGGAGGAGGAGGATGGGAGGGAGGCAGGAAAGCACTAGGCAGAAAGAGGAGGGAGACCTACAAAAGAGATTGATTACAGGAGAACAGAGGCGGCCAACTAGGCAACAGCAAATGTGTCAGACAGAACAGGAAAGGAAAAAAAAAAAAAACATGATTGTAAATAAACATGCAGCCAAGCTCATGGATTTTTCTCGTCTGATAAGAATCTGATATGACAGAACAGGACTGTAAGAAAGGAAAAAGAAAATTGAAAATGAAGTGGAGAAGCATGTGGGATAGTAATACTGTCGGGGCAAGCTGTGACAACCCATTAAACACCACTGTGCAAACACATAATACAAGCAGACATTCAAAGCTGCTTGTAATGATGGTATAAATTTACTTGACATAACCCAGCACACACCCAACTCTTCACACATTTGCTGGTGTCAGCCTCTTGTTTTTTTTCCAGCGTGCAGAAGCCAGTGAGTGACACTGCTCAAACCAACAGAGAAAACCTTGAAGTTCTTATCAAAACCAGAAACAAGTTTATTAAAAACATCTTGACTTTATGTCATCAGATTATTATAGTTTAGTGCCTAGTGCTAGCATCTTTTAAAAAAGATTTTTTTAAAAAGAGAGAAAGGGGACACAGAAATTAGACAAAAACAAGGAAAAATATGATCAGTTTCTGAGGCGAGCTCGTCTGGATGTGCGGGCGATGGGTGTTGTCACTTTAGGGGTTTCACTCTCTGCCATTACAGCATCTGATGGAGAAAAAAAAAGATTAAAGATTAGAAATTGATTAACCCAGCAAGACAAGTCAAGTGAAACAGGCTGCCACACAAAATATTGCCCAGGAATGGTTTCATGTTTTCAGTTTTAAAAGAAAGTGACAGTATCTCTATGTGTTTTCTATCAACTCTTACAGGGAAATCCTCAGATGTTAGATTAGTGCTGTTGCAATGCACAGCTCACTTTTAAAAAGGAACTCAGGTAGAACAGTTTTAAAGCTTCTTAGAGAACCGGCTCAGCCCAGTGGTCCCAACTCAACTTTGTTGCATCGATCCAAAGTATATTACTGACTTGTTCAAAAAAAAAAAAATAGATTAAATTTATCCATAATACCGACACTCTAAGTAAAAGAAATGTAGAGCTGAAACATTTGATTATTATACTGATAGAAAAATAATCGGTAGCCATTTTGATAATTTATTGTCATTTTCAAATAATAATACCAAACATTCCTGGGTTACACCTTCTAAAATGTGATTATATGTTGCTTTTCCTATTATGTGATAGTAAACTGAATGTTTGGGAATCGTACGTTTGGACAGACAAAATGGGCTATTTGAAGACGTCACTTTGGGCTTAAGGAAATTGTCATTTTCTGTTTTTCCACAATTTTATACACCAAACGCTTAAATTTATAAAATTGTCAGAATCAATTATGATAATTGCCGTTTTTATCTTTGTATTTCTCATAAAATATGACGCTTAAGAGACAGATGAAGAAAATTATTAAATTCCATTCCAAGTATAATGGTGCATGTAAAAAGTGGCTACACTCACCCTCCTCTTCTTCCTCCTCCTCCTCATCACTGCTGAAGGTGATCACAGGTTTCTTGGACTTGCGAGATTTCTGAGGCGTCACAAAACTGTCATCACCTTGGCTAGAAACTGAAGGCTTTGTTTGACCTGTGTCAGAGAGAGAAATGTTAATTTTGTCACAATCAAAATCAACAAATTGCTTTGAATTTACAACCATCAGGGTCCTTGAAAGTCAAAGCCGATGAGTACTGACCTCTCCTGGTCCTCGGACGGCCTTTGGTGGGCAAAGGTGTTCGCATGACTGTCTTCTCACTTGTTCCTTTTTGGTTCTCTTCCTCCATCTCAGGGCTTTCTACATTCTCCAGCCCCCGTGTGTGGACTGCAGTCAGCCTCTTTTCAAACTCATCGACCTGGGCCTGGTAGAGAAAGTTCCCATCAATAAACCCAAACAAAGGTAATGCCGAAAAAAAAAAAAAAATCTAAAAAGATATTGTACCTTAAACTGGGGTTTGGCCCCACGCCGAAGTTTGGCGGTAATGGAGAGCAGGGGCTGGTAAACTCCAGGCTCAGTCAACTTGTCACTGTAGCATTCCCAGCACTCCTGCAGCCTCTTAAAACCACGCTCACACATGGACAGCAGAGACAGAGACATGGCCAAGTCACACCACTGACGCTCCGTCCTGAGGAGAGAAGCAGAATAAGAGTCAGGGATTAGCGAGTAAAAACTGGATTTGAAACTATGTGAAATGCATAGTAATTCAAGATCCTTAACAAAAAAGTTCATTAGCTCATTACTCATGAATATGGCTTCGCCCTGACATTTGGACCAAATCTCATTTTCCAGGAAGCACTTATATCTAAATTCACTTTGCCATTGTGTAATATAAGATGCCCTTCCTTTGAGCTCCGAATATGGATGGAGTATGAGTCAGAGGCAGACTGAAGCCAGGACATGCCAATTGTTCGTCTACACTCCTCAGCCATATGGGAAGACAGTTTCCATGACAAAATGAGCGAATAAGATGTCAGAGTGTAGGTGATAGGTGAGCTCTACTGTGAACTTACTAATTGTCGATCTCTCTTCACACAGTGAAAACACCTACTAATTATCCACATATCCACCCCTGCATCTTTCACAAATTAAATACTGCAGGGCACACATTAGAAATGAGCTGGTAAATTGTAAAGAAAAGAAGAAAACCGCCGGTCAGAGGTGAAGATGGAAAAAAGGAGGTGGAGATGTACTCACTTGGCAGTCCTAAAGCGCTGACACAGTTTCTCTACCAGAGACTCGGTCTGCCTTTCTTTGGTGATGTAGGAGAACAACTGTCTGAAAACACACAAAAATAATAGAACATCTAAACAAAGCTCTCAAAATAGCAAAGATGTCAACTTTCCCCTTCAAACACGTCACGATTTGTCCAGGGCATGCAGAGTCCTGCACAGTGTGGACAAATCCCATGGGGACAAAAGCAGCAAATTGGAGAATACACATATTGTGAAGCTGCCAAACTCACTTCATGATGGTGTTGAAGTCCTCTGAGCTCATGCCTCTCTCTGGATCAGACAGGCGACTGATGATGTCTGGAAGCAGGTTGTAGATCGCATTGTCCTGATGGATGACACCAATGACAGTTAAAAACCTTCCCAATTACTCTGGGTCCAGAAAAGGTTCTGAATGTGTGTTGATGTGCATGTGTGTGTACCTTGGTGGCCAACTCATTGAAGAAGTTCAGGGCAAGGCTGGTAATGTGCGGCTCAGGGTCAATTAGCAGCACAGCCACCTCACTGACTTGACCTTTGACCTTGAGCACATCCTTAAGCACCAACTGAGTAAGAACTGTGACAGCTGTCTGCCTCACTGAGGGAACCTCATCACTGAGCCTGGAAGAGAAGAGGATGTTAAATTAACAGCTAGTTACTCGTCAACCACTTAGGTACCGACACTAAGACACTACAGCCACCTTAGCATGCTGACACATTAAACTAAGACGATCACATTTGCTAATAAAAACAGAACAGAGTGCAGCTGAAGATGATAGGAATGTCATTAATTGTGCAGGTATTTGATCATTAAAAATCAAAAAATTGATATTCACTGATTTTAATTATAAACAAATAAAAATGTGACGTGATGAGAGCACAAAATGAAAACCTTCAAATAGCTTCTTACTGTGAGTAATAGTTTGAACAGTTTGTTATTTCTTATTTGTCTTTTTGTCTAATCTTTTCTCACTGATTTGAAGGTATTGGAAATGTAGTCATGAATATTTTATGTTATAGAGAAATACTAAGATATGAAACCAACTTGTCAGGGGCTTTAAGGGATCACCAAAGTCATTACAATTCATCCTGACAGGAACATGAACATTTGTATCAAATGTCATGACAATCCATACAGTAGTTGTTAACATTTCACTGAAAACCACAAATGTGAATGTCACGGTGATGCTAGATGAAAAGTCAGGGGAACACCAAAGTCATTCAGCCACATCCTCTCATCTATCCAGTTGATGTTGAGATATTTCAGTGGTTAAATTAAATCTTTGACCTGCAGGTGTTTTTCGAGGGAAAGGTCAGTGGATGACTAAGTGATCACTAAGTCAGTAGGATTCATCCTCTGAAGAACCTGAATATCGGTACAAAATTTAATTGACTGACAGTCCAACACCGCCATTCCTGGAAACGCTCTGCTAGTGTGACTAAAAATGAAAGTGGACGTAAAATGTCTTGCCACCCGGACATTTGTTATTTTCCAATCCTGGTCAATTAAGCTTTCTGTAAAGACTTGGAATTAGCCAGAATGTTACAGAAACCAAACGACTGTTTCAGCCTTGGCTGAGCACAATGGGATTGGATAGGCTGTGTGGCAGGGTAATCTGATAGCATTCTGAGACCAATTTAGATTTACCCTCATCCAAAACCACAGAACAAAAGAAACTCATTAACCATTTCTCATTTATGCCAGAGAGCAGGACTCCTGGCAGAGGATCACACACTTGTACATGGCACAACCACATGCCAATGCAGGGGCTTACAACAGTGAGGAACAGGGTAATTAATTCTTAATGCGCTTATCAGGAGGCTACAGGGCACCAGCCTTGAGAACAGTGGAGGTGTTGCTGTGTGGGAGACAATTAGGGGACACTATGAAATGCTTATCAGGTAGGAAACACTAAGAGGGCAATGGCGCAGTATAAAAAGAACACAATGTTTTACACGTCTGAAACACCTCAATGTGAGCATTGTCAACCATTATAATTAAGACCACACTTCATCAAAAAGAGCAACTTCAGCCTCTGAGTTGGCTAAAGAGAAACTGTAACTTTGTGCAGGGGAAACAGATAGAAAGCATGAAGTGTTTTTTTTTTTTTTTTTTTTTTTTTTAAATGAAAGCATACCTACAAGCGTAAACCCTTGCAGAACCTTTGACTTCACCCAAAATTATTCCCTTCTGCTCATTCAACCGCTCTATATAATTACAACACACTAGTCATTGATTCTTGTCAGAATCTGTAACACACCAGGAATTAAGCTGTTCGTTGTCTAAAACTGCCCTTGTCTGAGGCGGTCTTAGGCTCCACCCCAGTTCACCAGTGGGGGGTGGGTTTTCTACAAGCCATGAAGCGCTGGCTGGTTCCCATAGCAACCGCAGAGAGCAAGCTTCAAGGCAGATATTAGAGTTTGCCATCATAGATCATCTCAAAGTTTCCCCCCATTAAAAAGTCGTGGCGGAGAGAGTAAACTTTTTCCATCATGTGGCTCAGTGGAGCATTGCGACAGCGGCAACACTTCAGTGACAGAGGAACAACACACAGACGTGGTGGTGGAGGGATCCGGATGACGATGGCTCAAGTGTACAAGCATAAGGTGAACGTTGGCTGAGAGGGAGGAAAAAAAACAAAAACAAAACAGATCTACAAATATTATGATAATGTGCCTCTAATTGGATGAGAATCAATTAATTTGAGGGAATGATAAGCATGAGCTGTTACAGCAACAAAACTTATATTTATTTATTATACTTATATTATTGGGCTTACAAAATCAAATATGTCATTACATTACCTGGCATACAGGTTCTGTGTCCAGGGCTCACAAATGTTTGGGAAACGGACAGTGAGGTCTCCGAGGGCTATTATGGCATTGGCCCTGACAACAGGAAGAGAAGAGCGCTCCAGCACTGTAAACATGAGGCGGATGTTCTCTTCACACACCGATGGGCTGACGTAACGGATAAAGAAATCACAGGATTAAAAGTTATCTCAACAATTCAGCTAGGTCTATTTAAAGTCATATATGTATAATACTGCCACTAACAAATATTTCCATTAATCTGCAAGTTAGTTTCTCAATTTAGTAATTTATTGTTTGGTCCATAAAATGTCAGAAATCACAAGTCACAATTTCCCACAGCCCAAACTGACACATTCAGATTGCTGTAACTGTTCAACCAATATAGTACACTGACCAAAGAGAAAATAAGTTCAATGGCAAGTATTCCCACCAGTGATTGTTTTTTACTTAATGGATTTAAATGGTTGCAGGTTAATTTTTGTGTTGACTCATAAACTGCTTAATCAGTTCTACAGGTGTATATGGTATGAGAGCATTGGAATAGGCACTGTGTTTACCTTATCATCATATACTGAGAGAGTGCCAGACAGGCAGCTGTGGTGAGCTGTGGGTGGGAATAGCGACCCGGGGAACTGCACACTTTCACCAGCAGGGGAAGGAATGCACACAGCAGGTTTTCCTCTAAACAGAGAGAGAGGAGGAGATGTTGAAGTAATACATGAAAATGTGGAACAAGCAAAATGTATGTGAAGAACCGAATGTAGTGGATGGTGAAGAGTGGGCAGCTTAATGTGAGAGAGAAAAACAAAAAAGCCAAGAAGCTTTCATTACCTGCCAGCAATTCAGTCTCACAGATCTTTCTGATGAGTTCCGCCTCCGTATCTTCAGCAGAAGCACCGATCAACCCAAGTTCCTCCTCCATGGCACTCTCATTGGCTGCTTGCTGTTGGAAAACCATTAAAGCTTTACAAAAATAGTCACTTCTCTTTCCAACTGTGTCTGGCCAGCTTGAGAGAGGCAGTGAGACCAACCTTTCATTTAGCAAATACCCTTTGTTTATATTCTTACTTGATAACTAACAAAAGAGAAGAGATAAGAATGAGATGCTGTGTGGCTGTGATGTTAGTGACAGTAAATGTCTGATAAAAACCACTCTTTCCACACCTCATGTTTACAACCCTATCTCCTTTTGGCTTCACCAAGTCAGTAAATCTCCCATGGTGAAGTTTAGTCTTACAGCAGCTTAAAATGATACTTGAGTCAAAATAATTTTCTAAAGTCTTAAATCACTAACAACATTAAAAAAGGCTACAATGGATGAAAAACAGATAACTCTTCTCAAATTACTAAACTGAGGCATTTTGTGTGGAGTATCCCAAAAAAACTAGTGTCCAAACTATTTTGTTATATGACACTTTGCCTCCGTCTGTCCCTCTGGTTATCCAGGAGAAAAAAAATAAAATGAACAAACAAACATTTTAATGCTAATTAAGGAGACATTTATCTTCCTGTTCCCCGATGGGTTGAACAGTTATGAGCCATAACTCATCTGACTGTGCCACTAAAATAAATCTCATCAAGTCATCCTGCTGAGACTCGGCCTGATTGTTAAGATGCTTTTTGCCACACAGGGGGTTGTTTCGGCTCCATTTGTAACATTAAAGTATCTGAACAAGTACTTTTAGCAACAGGCAACTGATGTTTTGATACAGAAACATTAAGTTTAAAAAAACAAAAAAGAAAAACTTCTGAGCAAGTTTTTTTAATTATTTGTTTTGTCTATAAAATCTCATAGAATAGTGAAAAAATCCCAAATCCCAGAGTCAAAGATGATGTATGCAAATTATTTTTGTCCAACTCACTCAACACCCACTCACAAAACGTGACAGCAAAATAACAAAAATAAACGTTTGTACAAGGAAATCATCATAAAAAAAAGCAATTCCAAATTTATTTGTAAAGAATCACAATTTAATTTCTACTTTAGCTAATGTATTACTACTGGCCAGTGTTCTAGAGTAACTTACACACCACAGTACAGTATATACAGCTGCTGTATACAGGTCTGTGCAGCCTCATTACCTTAGCTTTGCTAGATGGGCCCTTTTCTTTCTCCTCCCTTTCCTCCGTCTCTCCTCTCCTCCTCCGCAGCTCAGCGCTCACACTGCGCTCAAGGTGAGACACCTGCCAGAAAGCCACGCAGCCACACAGAGCCAACAGCTGGGCCAGACACACACAGTTCACTGCAGGAGACAAAGACATGTGATTAAGAGGATGTTGACAAAGCTAGGTGCACTGGGACAGGTTACACAGTGTCAATGTAAACATCCGATTATGCTAATGCTAAATTACATTACACTTAAAACTACAAATGTCTTCTTTGGGAAGAGACATAATAGGACTCGCCTTGTTCACCCTGCTCACTGGACTCTTGAGATCCATCTTGCATTTGACCAGGATCTTTGTTGACGTCCCCACCTTCTGCAATCTGATCTAGTAATAGGCGAGCACTGCGCTGGAGCAGCCGTGAGCACAGCTGGTCAGGAGATTCTGCCAGGAAGTAGATGAGACGGACAGCCTGTTCCATGAAGCTCTGCCAGTAAGGGTCTTCCATCACCACACCTGGAGCAAGTACCAACAGGCTCAGTCAGAGGAAGAAACTACAAGTGGTGCAAGCCAAGACGGACAAACTGGGAATATTTCTAAGCAAAGGCCACATTTGTCTGCATTTACCTTCAGCGATGGCCTGTGTGAGGCAGGTGAAGAGCTGATGCTCCTGGGGCAGTCTGAATGGAGAACCTTTTGATTGCTGGTGAAAATATTGAAATGTATATTAACATTGTGTTGAACTCCACAGTATATTTACATACTTACATAAACTGGATTTTCACATTTAATGAAAGTGACAAAATTCTGAGATTACAAAAAGAAATAAAAAATTAACTGTAACTCTTATTATTAGGGTTATATTTCAAGGGTTAAATATTGTCTTATGTTATATGGGATGGACACAAAAATATATATATTCCTTTTGTTTGCCAAAAACGTCATTTTCCAGTAATGAAATGAGCAGATCTTTTATGATCAAATTATTCTAAAACTGTTCTCAAACTGGAAAAATACTGTCAACACAAATCAGGAAATATTACATTTACAGCTGGGATCTCTGCAATCCATATGGGACTTTGCTGTAGCAGACTTACGACAGATGCCATCAGTTGATAATTATTTTTCTAGGCAATTCTCATAAATGTAGGAAGGATGTAAGTAATCAAGTATGAAGCTGATAAAACAATGGTAAGTATGGTTTTGAGCTGTATAAGGGGGCTCAGAGTCTCCAGAACATTATATCTAATTCTTATCTTCTAAGAAAAGATTTTAGACCCTGCCACACTGACCCATTGAATCTCTAAATCAACAGGCTCAAGTCAGTGAGGCCCTGTGGTTATCATGAAATACTTGAGGCAAGCCATGGTTTATTGTTTTCTTACCCTGACATGGTCAGTGATACTGCAGATGGTTATAACTGTGTCTCTGGCCAGAAGGAAGTCTTCAGTCACTTTTTCTCCAAGAGCCACAGAACAAAGAGTGTCCAGATTACTGAGAACCACTTCCCTCTCTGCCCTGTTATATTCACATACATAAAAAAAAAATAAATACAGTTTTACAAAGATGCATAAAATACATATATATTTTTATTCCCAAATGGTCTCGTGATTATGCAAAGTAAAGTAATAACATCTCTGCCCTACATCACCCTGACTGCTGTGTGCTGGCCTTGCCAGTGCCAGGCTGCTGCCCAGATAATGCGTGTAGGAGGTTGGGTTAGGAGAAGCGCATAAGATTTAATAGGTTATGAATGCTGCTGGCTGGATGAAGAGAGGCAGCAGTGTGGGTGGACTGCAGATAGTCTCTTTACTCTCTTGCTCGCTCTTCCCTACAGCAGCGGCAGTCTTTGAGGTAGATTGAGGGGGAACACTAAAAAAAAATACATATATTCAGTGAAATGCACTGGCAAGGAGCCGAGTTATATGGTCGTGACTTCGATTACAATGAAGAGGAGCTAAAGCTGAGCTTGTAGTCTGACTAATAAGGATTTGCTGATGTCAAGTAGCTGAGGCAGGACCAAAATGTTATGTGGTGAGGAATATTACAGATTTTACATAATAAAAAAAAACAACCCTGGGCCAACTCAACTTTAACACAGAACAATAGTTTTTTTCCCCTGTGTATAAACATTGAGGTTAATTTTAATATACAACTTGGAATGACGTTTGGTCTGAGTCCAAATAAATTCAACTTAATCTTAAAATCCAGTTTACACCTGTATAAAAATGTGGCTGTTATCAGGATCTGAAGAAGTTCATGTCTGAGGAAGGTATAGGGACAAAAATCTTTTTACCTTGAGATTGTTTCATTATGTCAATCTTTGCTTCTCTGAATATCAAAGTCAGACCAAGATTTACAATGAATTTAATCAGATAATTTAATTTCTTCCAATAATAATAAACCAAAATGAGGTTCATGGTAAATATTTATCAGAAGCCATGGTAATACAACTTAAACATCATTTAATACTTCCACCTCACTGAACATGCAAGCAAATCAAACTAGAAAGTCAGTTAAACTGAGTTTATTTACCCACACAGCTCGGCTGCATTTCATGATTCAGACCATGACACGTATACAGGCTCAACTGAAAAAATACTGTTTCACACCTGCACTGCTCAGTACAAAGTATAATGGGAATATAATAAGATTTTAGCAAGCCACATGCAAAATGTAAATGCAATTTAAAAAAATTGTTGGTTGAGAACAGCTCAGTGTTGCAGAAACATCATGACTCAGTCTGAATTTGACATGCACGTCAGAGGAGGCCCCGTTACATCTGTTCTCACCAGTCAACACACCTTTCCCTCATCCACAGTAAACAAGTCATAAGTATATACACAGCACCTGCAAGCACGGCTGTTGTTTAGTTGTTTATACTACCTTTTACAAAGCTAGAAAACAAATACAGGCTGTACAGCATCATGTCTAATTATCGTACAACTTGGTATATTTGTTTGGTTGACATCCCTACCTACTCCACTGCACTACGTGGTGTGTGCAAAATAAGTGAGATCAGTTCACAATGTGGACAGAATGAGAAATTGCATAAACAAGCTTCGATGGGAAACAAATCAAGATTTCAGGAGTAAATCAGGACTTAGATTATTTACTGGCATGGCTGACTGAATTTTACATTTCGCTGCCTTGAGCACAAAACAAAATGTATACATGCGGCTGTGACCACTTATCCTTGTGTTGCTCTATATGATCAGAGTAGGTAGGGCTGCGTCAGACTGGGCTGCCGCTTTAGAGCACAGTAGCAAATTTTACCAAAATTACCAGCCAGTCAAAGGCAGGAAGAGTGAAACCACCATATTTGGTTAACTTGTACAAACCCTTTTCTTCATCATGTCATAAGTAATTAATTTCCTAGGAACATAATGAAAGTGGTCCGTGTCTTACCGTGTAGCCATGCCCAGCAGTAACACTGCAGCTCGCCTGTGTAAGCCAGAAGTCTCCCGTTTTCCAGTAAACCTCTCCCACAAGACTTGCACTACAGTAGACTGGAGACTGCTGTCACTGCCAAAGAACTCCTGGACCTACAGATACAAGTTTTAGTGGTTAATGCTCCCCGCAAGCCTTGTTTCAAGGTATTCCAATGCAAATCATTTAACACCTTAAGAAGGCTTACAGTATGTATTCTATAGCTGTAAAAATATATATCCTTCAATATTCTGCATAGCTGTTTCTTTAATTGACCATCATAAAGAGAAATGAGCAATATCAGAATAATAAAAATAATAATTACTCACTATTTCCTCAAGACACTGGATTGTTCCTAGTGATGCATCAACCATCAGCTCAGAGAGACTGTCCACAAGAGTCTGAGCTTTCATCCTAATAAAAGATGAGACCGCTGCTTTAAGATGACAACAAACTTTTTTTTTGATTTATATACGGTAAGTAATTAAACAGAGTAGATAAATTATTAAAATTAAGTTAAAGTGTTTTTAGATATTATGTGCATAAACAAAGTGGTATTTATTATTAATATTGGCTCAGTTATGTGTATACACAAAAATGCACCAAACAAGCTCATCAAGTAATTTTATATTTTTAAATTCATTGAATGTTTCATGAGCTTTTTTAATTACTAATGTTAACCAGAAGGGCAGGCAGCCTAATGTCACTGTAATCCTCACAGAGGAGACTTTGGCAATTGACTTAATAAGGACCCAGAATTAATTACTAGCTGATGTCACATTAAATTGTTTGTCATATTTCATCACACTGGAGCCTGAACAGGACGTGCACCTGTTTTATAAGTTAGGACTATTCATTTTATCAGGTATGTTCTACAGACCTGATGGTATCTCCGTGAGGGTTCAGATACAGGCGCCTATAGGCGTGGACAACGGCATCTTTAATGGCAGTGTCAGTTGACCAGACAAGAGGCAACATCTTCCTCACGCCACTGACAGAGTTGGCAACACTGAACTCGCACACTGTCACACAGAACTGCACAGCCTCCTGGACCACTAAAAACACACAGAAAAACTTTTGTTGTAGGGTGTACATATATTTTCAACACTATATGGAAATGTAAATGTACAAGTTTGAACAGGTTTAGCCTCCGGCAAATGCTGCCTGCTACCTGAAGTGGTTTTCCAATACAGCATGGTGTTGATAACATAGATTGCTCTCTCCACTTGTAAGGCGAAGGTCTCTGTATCTCTCAGGTACTGCACCAACATCTCCTGCTTCTTCAGCTCCCCATCCTCGGCCTCCTTCTCCCCCTCTTTCTGTGGAGTTGGAGGCAAGTTCTGGCTGAGCTCAGCAGTGTCCTCATCAGAGCCTGAGGAAAACATCAGGGGCCATATAATGTAAAGTAAGTTCATACCATGAAGGAATCACACAAGAATTCAACCAATGGAAATCATCTTTCCATCGCTGTTTGATTGCTTAACATTCCCTGCGGCTGGTGCACAGAAATTAAGTTAGAGTTGCTCTCTTCGCTGTAAGGCTTTTGGTGCGAGTAAGGAAAATGCCATCAATTCCTGATTACTCTTGCACACTAGTAGAAGCTCCTGACTGAAATATTGTTGGAAGAAAAATGGCAAACCAAGTTTGACTATGCTGTGCTTCAAGTGTGGGCAGTAATTAACACACAAAAATGTGGTCCATGCTTATATTTTCAATTCCATAATCACTTAGGTACCACCTTGGACTGAGATTGGTAGGGAAAAACCCTGCACTTCACAAAAGTCTTTAATTGCTGTGCAGCTGAATGTTGTGTCCATAGCAATTCTGATTTACAAATGCCTCTTTCTAAACTGCTGATATATTTATCGCAACAGTTGGTAAGTCTTACAGTCATAGTAACAGTCAACACATTAGAAAGACAAGGAAGGCCTAGATCTGAACAGACATTTACAATTACAGATAGTATGATAGAAACATGTTTGTCAACTGATTTGAAGAAGTTACTCATTTCTTTTATGTGAGGATAGTAAATTTTGTTAGGGACTGAATATGGTGATCTGAGCTAAGTACAACATAGTGTTGGTGGAGGTTATGTGTCAGTCATCAAGTGTTATGAAAAACATTACGAATGAGA
This sequence comes from Seriola lalandi dorsalis, assembly GCF_002814215.2. Lineage (NCBI taxonomy): Eukaryota > Metazoa > Chordata > Actinopteri > Carangiformes > Carangidae > Seriola > Seriola lalandi. The sequence goes on along the minus strand of NW_019525378.1, from coordinate 751,951 downwards.
CAGCTGGTTTGATAAGTGAAGTGCTCTATGCTCTAAAATACATCTTCACCTCACACTGGTAAAGGCATATATATTACAGACCAGTTAGTTTTAATGAAGTGACACTGAAACATAATGTGAAATTAATTTCCTCCAAAGAACTGAATCTTAAATGTGTTCAGCCTTGCCTCCGTGGAGAGCACTTTTGATGAGCATATCTTGATGGAAATGTGTCAAGTGAACCGACCTCAGGCATTACCTTTAAAAATCAGAGCCAGTGTTTCCATTAGTGTGTCAGGGGTGACAGTGGACAGAGAAGCAAACATCTCAGATTGAGGGAAGCAGCTATGAGCTCTTATACAAAGACGCACAGCATTCCTGTAGGGAGGGAACAGAAAAGACATCTCACATATCAAATTATTTGCTAATTGACAGCATGGGATAAAAACAATCCTTCAGGTAGTGACACTTGAGTCAACTTTTACCCAGGCCAACACTGGTGATTAGCATCACCTGTATTTGTTGACACGGAGGTACTGAGCAATCTTCACTGCAGTTGCCCTGTCGTCTTCTGCCTCCTTTTCTTCCTCCACATCCCTTTCATTCTCGTCCTCCTGCTGCTCCCTCTCTGTTTCACTTGTGGGCTCCAGCTCTGTCCTGACAGTAACGAGCAGCTCAGGCTCCATAGCGGCCCACAGCTCAGATGCTTTTATCACCGCCACTGCCAGGAGGGAAAGGAGAAGGTGAAAAAGAAAAAAAAAGTCAAATCCAACCAGGATTAGTCAAGTTAGAGCTTTAAAGAAAATTCCAGCGGGACAATTTACAGAAAACTATTAAAAGGGGGAATAAATTTGTCAAACAGAATAATTGTTTCCTGGGGTTAAAAATCTAGATTGTAATGCTGGGGACTAGAGTGCCACCATTTGATCATATTTTGTAACTTTTTCCTGGTGTGCTACTGTATTCTCCCTTTTACTAGATAGTGTTTTTACTAAAGCTAGTAAAAAAAAAAAAACAACAGTTAAAGCATTTCTGACAGTGACTGGAATATGAAACTAGTTGAAGCCTCTCTTACTTGTTATTGATCAACTAGGGAATTGAATCTGAGAAATTTATTTAAAAAGGAGGCTTGAGGGTTTACTCATCAATTTAAAGCTGAAATGTTATTATCAATAATGTATTCAAGTTATATTGAAAACTCAAAATACTGACTTTTGTTATCATATTTTTCCTAGATTCAACTCAAGTTTTTTTTTTTTTTTTTTAACTTGCATCTTTTTTGCATACATCTATAAACTACAGAACTTTTGACATCTGGCTCAGCCTTACTTTTGACAAAAAATATTAAGAATGAACTTCTAGTGCTTAATAAAAATGCATTTTTTAATATTCATGTGATATGGCTGAAAGTTACAGGTGTGAATTTTGAGACAACTTTTTCAGGGACCAGGTCTGCTGAGCTCAAATGAGTTTCTGAACTTGGCCTCAGATTACCAAAGAAGCAACTCATGGCTGACTGAACAGCAAAGAGAGCTGGGTGAACTCCTTGCCTTTCACACATGTACACAAATGTAAACACACACGAACACGCACGCGGACACACACACACACACACACACACACACTGTCAGCTTCATCCCTGTGATTACTCCATTGTAACTTTGAAGGAATCATTTGGGTCGAGCCAAATCATTGTAGGCAGGCCCTTACAGCAGAGCAGGAATTCTCCTCTGCACTGCCAAGATTACCTGCCAGTCAAGGCAAGAAGAACCCAGCTCTCATTCAGTTAGCTCGTATTCGCCTTGGTCTCATCACTGGGCAAAATATGAATTCAACATGAAGATAAATAACTTTTCACAGGGTTCATCCGCACCTGGTGCTTTTCCCTCCAGTTTCTCTTTCATCTCTCTGAGTTTAGCGGTCTCTTTCTCCAGTGGCTTCTTAAGGTCTGCGCTGCTCAACTGAAAGAAAATTTCTGAGATTGTGAAACCTGAACAAGTCTACTACTCCAGTTTTAAATCATGTTGATTTGACTTACCTTGCAGCTGTAGGGGTTGTGTGCAATGAAGGCTGCCAACAACTGAATAGCACTCTTCACAGCATTTATAGATTTGTCCATAAGTCGCCCCACAGCAAGCTCCATCACGTCGCTGTACCTACACAGAGGGAGTGCCTAAACACAAACAGTTTGTATTACCAAGCAGGGCTAATGTCATGCTTTTACAAATATAATATAAGTCAAGAAAACATACTTTGCTGTTCACAATGCGTGTGTAGACCTGCAACACACGTGCCCTCACGTGGGAATGTGTGTCGTGCAGATGCTCCTGCAGTGTGTCAAAGAATCGGTCGCGGTCAGCTTTACCAGACTCATCGAGGCCATCACCACACAGGACCCGAACAAGGATCTCTCCAAGCACTTCACACACAGCAACACGCATTGTGTGGCTCTGGAAAACAGGGAAACAGGGAATTAGGCTGTGTCTAAGCATGCTCTTGTGTCATGAAGTACTAAATGAGAAGTGATGTATTGTAGCATTTTCTCAGAAATAGGTCATAGGCCCTCAGATTACCAAAGAAGAAACTCATTGCTGACTGAACAGCAAAGAGAGCTGGGTGAACTTCTTGCTTTTTACACACACAACACACACACACACACACACTGTCAGCTTCATCCCAGCAATTACTCCACATTGACTGTTGAGGAATAATTTGGGTCGAGCCAAATCACTGTAGGCAGGCCCTTACAGCAGAGCAGGAATCCTCCTCTGCACTGCCAAGATTACCTGCCAGTTAAAGCAAAGAAGAACCCAGCTCTCATTCAGTTAGCTCGTATTCGCCTTGGTCTCATCACTGGGCAAAATGTGAACTGAACAGTAAGAAAAAAAACTTCTGTTGAAAGGAGCCTTTACTAGAACCATTTTACTGTATCAGTAAAGTACCACATTTTGACACTCAAGTCCTAAATGAGAAGTGTTGTGGTGTGGCTTTGTCATAGCAACATTTACAGGCATAAGTGACAATGTGCCCTGGAGCAAATAAAATGGCAGGAATTTATCCTTGAGTACAAGCATGTTACTCATTACACTTAGAGTAATGCAATCACGATGTAAAATTTAATTGGTGTCCCTGCCTTGTCTGAAAATGGACAGTGTCCTGTGTTCTGTTACCCTGTGAAACGCAAAGCAATGCAGTCCTTTCCAATCACAGAGAAAAAGTGTTTACACTAAAATGAAAGATGGCCATTTCTTCTTTTGTCATCTTTTTCAATATATGTTGACATTGCTGCACAAGCCAATCATGACCTATGAATCTAACAGCTTAGTGCGGAGTCCTCCCCAGTCTGGCAACAATATATGAATATCTACACAAGAAGTTTGAAATGACAGAAAGAGCGATGTGGGAATGGGATCTGCCTCTGCCAAGCTGGATGTGTGTGTGTGCTCACAGAGGGACTTACAGTTACTTCTCCACAACATCACAAACTTTTATTAGCTCAAAGTCACTGGGTTTCCACATTCAGGGGCTGGAAATTAAGAATTTTAATTAGCAGGATGAACATGTACAGGTGTACATTACCTCTCCTTCCAGATGTGTGATGAGCACACTAATGTTGGGGATCATTAATTCAGGCACCAGAGCACTAAGTTCTGAGAGGAAGCAAGCAAAGGCTTTGACCCCTGACCCCTCTCTGGCAAGCTCCTCACTTGTCTTCTGACCAATCTCCCTGCAGGAGGGGAAAAAACAACAAGACATGAACTTTTGTGTAATTTGCAGCCAAAGGATAATATTTCCACAAAAAGTTTTACAAAGAGGCCTAGTTGTTGAAAACTGAACTTGAAAAGCACACAAATTATGGGCTCTGACCTTATTACTTCTCCTATGATAGCTCTGATTCCATATTCTGTGCTCCACACAGACACTGCTTGGGCAAAAACAGATGATAACTGCTCAAAGTGTTGCAGCAGCTGGATCACCTTTACACTTGCACCTGTAAGAGTTTGGAGAAAGTATATAATTAAAATTGAATGCAAAAGATTGATGTTCAGTTATAAATTGCGCTCACAGGTTCTACATGAGTGAGGGACTAACCAAGGAGGTGATTGTACTTCTTGATCAGCACCCCCAGTAGGTGAATTATACAATCTCTGGTAGGTTTGCTCTTCACATGGCTGATGGTAGGGTTCTCCAGTAGTTTGTAACAGCAGCATGTCACACAGCTATGGGAAGAAAGGCACAGAACAAAAACTTTAAACTTTGTTCATGTTAGTGTATGCTAAAGTCTGGATTCAAAGGCAACTTGGAACCTGAATGAAATTGAACACATTCTGCACAAGGCTTTGTAGTCATCAGAAAAATGTGCAGAACTGTACGGAAACAATGTTTGTAAAGGTTTTTGAGGCTGTGTGCTATTTAGTGAAAAGTTTAAGCACTGTGAGTATTGAAAAACTGGAACACTAAAAACAAAAGTCATCTCTCCTGTAGGAGACACTTCTCTGCTGAAAATAATAACGCTGGGAGTGTGAAGAAATGTTCACAATGGAAAAATTAAATGAAGCAATTGAACACAGTTCCAAGATCATCTATGTTTAAAAGGTTCAGTGTGGCATTATTAATGAAAGGGCAAAGATAATTTTCATATAAGTTCCAATTAAGGCTACAGTATTATCAGTGCTAGAAATGTTATGAATGCTCCGTTTCTTTTCCCTCTCGATTCCAGGAGTAAAAAAATTTGAACAGCTTTATAGTTCTAACCCTTTATGGATGCGATATGATTGCTATTATTGTTGTATGGCATGGCTCAGGTTAAACCCTTTGAAAAACATGAACAGACACATGAATTACAAAGACTTTTTAAAAAAAGATCTAACACCAGTGAATCACTGTAGAATAAAATTAAAAAAAAAAAAAAAAAATTAAAGCCTTGCATAGTGTAAATGTGTTGCCTTCTTACTGGTGGAACTTTCCAATGTAACATATTGCCAAATTGCTGACATTTCGCAAATAGCTAAGATTACACTATTTACCGAAAATGCTCTAAAACAGTAAGTTGCCAGTGGCTGCACAGCTTTAAAGCAACAGAGAAGACTTGATTTCCAGGAAAACTACCATTTTATATACAGTATGTGATTAACTATTAGGTTTATTAATAAAGTATGTGGTATCGGGTTGGTGCATAGACTCGTATTAGACATATACAGTATTTTAGGCAGTATCTGCAGCATTTCTGATATTGGTATCGGTATTGGAACAAGTCTAATTAATGCCGGGAAGTGATCTGGATAAGAGAGTGGGAAATTACACCAATTTTTTTTTATTATTACAATTACAACAGTTAACAGTTTATAAATCTCTTCTTAAAAAAGGCACCTCTTTTCCTCTGCTTTTGACACAGTCTGAGATGTTGTCTTTTTATTGCCTAACTGTTGTTTCTACACGTGTTTTATGTCTTTTTTGTATTTACTGTTATTGTACTGCACTGGTCAGCAGTGTTGTCTTTAAAAAGTGCTTGATAAATAATATTGGATTGGCTTGGAAGCCTGATAGTGTACTATTGCCCAGAATGCCCCAGACTGCAGAGTACCTGATGAATTCTTCCTCCACCAGAGAGAGGCTCCAGAGGGAACGGATATCCAGCTGGAGGAGCTGGACAAGGGCCTGCAGCACCTTCTCTCTCTCCGAGTCCCACTGCAGCAGCCCCTCTCCACCAGCTTTACCTTTTTTACCACCCTGTGCAAGACAGACAAAATGATTATCAGTTAAGCTTCATAGAAAATGGACTGCAAAGTAAGACAATAAAATTAAGTTAAAATCAATATACATTACATGCCCTCAGATTACCAAAGACAAAGTTCATATCTGCCAAACGAACTAGAAAGAGAATATAGTTCTTGCCAGCTGATACATATGCATTCATACAATTCACACACAGACAAACAAACATCCACACATTGTCTGGCATCTCCTACCTATCCCATCCCATTGCTCTTGGGGGGCAGAGGTTGTAGAAGGTGACAAGTTAACTGTGGGTGGGCCCTTACAGCAGTGCAGTAAAACTCCACCATACTACCAAGACTACCCACCAAACAGCAGGCTAGACACCACAATCTCTTGGTCTGACTGGATCATAAAACTTGCCATGATCTCATCAGTGGGCATTTAAAATGGTTGAACACAGAATAATTCAGTCATTGCCAATCACAGTATTTCTTAGCAATGTCATTATTAACCATACCTTCCCAGGTGCCGTGACAATACTCTGTCTACAAGAGTAACTCTCAAGGGTCTCTGTGAGCTTGCAGAGCAGGAAGACGCTCATCTTAACAGCATTCAGGTTCTCTTTGCGCTCTGCAGCCGAGACAGAGGTGGAGACGAGGATTGCCGGCAGGGAAGCAGCCAAGCCATTCACCACTGAAAGGCAAAGAAACCAGACAATACATTATCATCACAGAATATCAAGTTTGTATTTCTGTGAGTTTGAACTTAGAAAAATAAAAAGGACTGACCTTGTACTAGTATTTCCAGAGTATCCTCTTTCACACCCAGCTCCACTGAGTTGAATTGCCTACAAAATAAAGATAGTTTAGTGCTCCCACAGCTCTTAACAGAAAGCACTAAAGCAAGCTATACTGTATATGACCAATACTTACTGTAGCACGCTGTAGCCTGTGTCAAAATGTTCCAATATACACAAAGGCCCCTGGCTTCTCAATGCAGCCTTGAATCCTGTGTGAAAGAGAGAAAATCCTTAAGCTCTAGGGAAAACGTCTTAAAATGAGCAGCTCCAAAATTTTCAGAATTTGTAGTAACTACTTACTACTGAGGTATGATGGCAGCTGTTTTGGGGAGACCACATCCTGAACGACATATTGGTTGATCCCGCCGGTCTTCACCAAGTCTCCTATGCACACAGGTACAAAGAAGTCCCACGACATCGCTGCCTCACAAAGAAACGATAGATTAGTTTACATGCATCGTGAACATTCAAGGTTTGCATTCTAAAGAATATAAAGTTACTGCTACAGTGTATCATTGAACTGTACACAGCAAAGCAGGATCTTTGATAATTATATACACAAGATATTTTAGACTTAAGACAAGACTGGTTGCTATGACTGAGTTTGAAAATCAGGCTCGATGTAGCTTCACCAAGTTATATTCAAGACTTTTGACCCTTTCAATACCAGGCTCATTGAATTGTTTGTTTCAGAACCTCCCATCAGTAGCTCCCAATAAAGACTAATGACTAATTAAATTAATGCCAACTGGACTCTTGTAAGAAGAAGACAACCGAACAGCCTGTAATCGCTTAGCTACAGAAACGTTTTAGAAATAACATCACTGCCTACAGTAGCCAAGAGACAAGATTTAAGACGTTTAAATACTTTAAACAACTTTTTATGAGGAAACTCATTTCAGTATCTCTCAAGACTTTTCACCCTGATACCCTGATAGTGTACCGATTTTATTTATCGTCAAACAGTACAACTTTATTGTTGTGAATTAAGCTAGCCGGACAAGCTAAGGTAGCAAGCTAACTAGCTTAATGCTAGCTGGGCTATCTAGATTGCGTAGACCAACGTTAAGGTTATTGTTTAATGGAAACATTAGTAACAATTGTAGCTAGTAAGCTAACGACTGTATTTTACAAATTTATAAATATATTGCTTACCTGTAACGTCTGCAGTCCAGTTAGCCACAACGTCGACCTGTAAGAGTAAAAGTACTGGCTGCTCTGTCTACCGTCTGCAAACGGTCTGATTCAAATTTGTTTGGACATCGCGCCAAAGCGACGTTACTATGACGTCGAATATATGCGCCGTCTTTACTAGGGAGTTTGACCAACAGCACCACCTACTGGAAAAGCACAGCTGCAAGACTATAACTGATTAAAACTATATACTGTATAGTGTAGTGAAAAACACAGACACAAAGGACCACACTAGCACTTTTTTGAGGTAGTAGCTGTATTCAAATGATTGACAACACAATCACCCCCTCTCCCCTGTACCAATGTTTCAGCTACAGAAATGACAATACTTTTCATGAAATGTGTTACTTTCTATACAGCACTCAATCAAATGTTAAAATGAAATGGTTTAACTCACTACCACAGATGACTAATATTGTCAGGATGCAGCATTTGTCTCCATATTCGTTTACCCTCTTTAAAAAATAAACTAGTGTTCCAAGGCTAAGCACAAGAAACTAACCATACAACAAAGCAAAAAATATTCATGGCCAAACTGTTTTCAGAGGAAATACTTAAATTTTGAATTTATACATGTGAATACGGTATAGAATATCATGGAAACGTGACCTGTTAAACCATGAGGGGCAGTTGTAGTGTTCATTATTCACTTGTAAAACAAAATGTAAAAAAAAAAACAAAAAAAAAAATCACAATAAGAGCACCAAAAGTAACTAAAAAAAACAAAATTATTGTTAACCGTTACAAAAAACAAATCAATATTTAAATATAATTGTAACCACTTGGCTCCTTCACACACTCTGCATCAGACCAAGGCAAATTACATAAACCAAAAAAAAAGCACCAAATGTTAAGGAAGATGAGAAACAAAAGGTTCTAGTAACTAATGAAGAAATATTCTTCTCATTCTCCATCTGATCAGTGTCCACATTGTATTCCAGGACAACCAGGTGTTTTTATTTTCTCTTTCTGTCTTGGGAGCATCGTGGGCAATACCTGCATAACATGAATAAAAAATGACACATAAGTAATTAGGTGATTTGCTTGAATGAGTAGCAAGTCACACTTTTACTGCACACATTGAGAACAGCATAGTACATTACAGCCTCCATTTCAGTTGCAGTTCAGTTTCTTACCATTTTCCTCTTGGTTTGGTTGTCAGGCCCACACATGCAAAATGGAACCACTCAATGGAGCACTGGAGAATAAACAAAAATGGATAACGTACTGTTAAGTGTCCTGCAAATGTAGCACTTAGAACAGACAAAACAGCATTATTCAAAGTGCATCATCAAAAACAAAATCAATCTTTTCAAGGGGAAACAATGCATACAGTATGTATGTAGTGTGGTATTTCTTGCTCTTCCATCTGTGACCTTATCCACTGAGGAAGAGGGACAGAACCGCAGGACTCCTAAGCCTCTTTATTCTATCATCTTGGAAATATATATATATATATATATATATATGGGGAGAGGGTGTACATATACTGTATTTATAATAAGTGATTATTCCAATGTAATGTTATTACAATTTCTTATTTCTTATAATTCATCTTATTTAATCCTCTCAATGTCAGGACAGTACCATAAAAGTATATTGTTATGACCTTTGTGATACATGAATGGCATTTGATGTTAATGTTATTTAGATAAACACAAACATAAATAAAATTATATTTTTGCTGGACAGGCGGTCACACTAAAGGTCCCATGAAATTAAGAAATCCATTTTCTGTGTTTGCTTGTGTTCTTAATTGTACTTTTTTTTTTAATGCCAAATGTCAGAAAAGGGCATTTTGGAATATATTTATACCAAAATTCCATCTTTCTTCTTCCTGAAACCTATCATCAATTTACTGATGGTTCATACATTTGGGAATGTTTACAAATTTGTCATCCAATAAAATATGACTATCCACTTTCAGGCAATGCAATTGACCAGCAGTAGGAGAACAGATGGAGAATCCACAAGGTACAAAACTACATAAAATAACATTAATAGACTTTGGTTTGTACAAATACAAATTCAAATGTGTAATGATGATGGTCACTATAATAATTACAATTTTCTCTAATTATTGTCTCTACTTCATAATTGTCAGATTTATTTTAAGGCACTTTACATGGTTAAGTCAACAACTTACAATATTAAAGAGAGAAACCCATCAGTTCCCACAATGAGCAAGCACTTGGCGACAGTGGAGAGGAAAAACTCCCTTTTAACAAACAACCGGTTGGGTTGAGAGGAGAAAATAAGCAATGTGCTGTGAGTTCTCATCATTATTCTTTTCTTTTCAATCATCTTTTATTCCATTTATCGTTATTTCTTTTCCGAATATTTACAGTTTGCATTCAAAACATTCCAACGTCAATAACTAACTGTAATAGCTGTCTCTTTTTGCTCTTCTATAAGAGGCCTAAACAGACAAGGATAAAAAATTCTCCACTTTGCCCTCCACCACCTCTTCCATGAGTGCACCAAGATATGGGAAAATTACAATCCCAAAGGCATTTGCACATTTGACCACTGACTGAGACAGGAAAGGGGCCACAAAACAAAACTCACATCAGTGTTGTCACAGCCGATCATCTCGCCATAAGAGACCTGATGACATAGACAGTAGGTGGGTTCGTTGGGGTCCACTGGCATGTCCAGCACATCAGACGGGTGCACATTCCCAAAGTTGGAGGAAGGGCTGTTGAATTCTCCTCTGAAAATATTTTAATGAAAGTACAAGCTAACTCAGAATTATTAACTTCAAGCGTGAAAGTAAACAACATCGGGAGCTGGACAGTAGATACACAACATACGGTTGAAGGAGTTTGACTTTCTTCTGTGCACTCTTGGGACTGCCATCTTCATCTGAACTTTTCACTTTGGACCTTGTTTTAGCCACCTTCTTTTCTTTCTGTCTGGAGTCACCTGGAATGGCAGCCACTTAAGCAAATATACAACTAAGTATGGATTTAGAAATTCTTACAATACAGAAACTTCAATACAAAAATAAAAAGACATGTAGCAAAAATAATGGACACATACCTTTCTTCCCCTTACTGGAAGTGGAATCATAGTCTGTGCTCTCAATCTGCTTTTCCTTCAGGTCAGCCTCAAACCGAGCCAGGTCTGTGTCAAGGCGTCTGATGTGCTTGTCGACCTGCAGAAAACAGAACTTGAGTAGACTGATTGTGGCGCATTTGTCATGTACATTCAACACAGTGGGTCTATATATTAAGTTCAGTTATTCTACTCATATGATCTACAGATGTATGTAAAACATTGGGTTTATTTGTAAGATACTAACCATTTCATAGGTCTGCATAGCCAGTTGCACCTTATCATCTCCGAACTCCTTGCATTTACTGTAAGACTGCTGAATCTGCCTCAGTATGGACAGCTTTTGCTCAGAGGAAAGAGTCCGGGCGTTGGCTGTGTATTCTTTAGCCAGAGAGTCTATCTGTCCTTTTAGATCTAAAGAAGTGACAAGGAGTAAAACTTCTAAAACAAGATACAAATGTAATTTCACTGTTTACAGAAATATACAGAAAATAATTGCAATCACAATATATTTAAATATTAGGAGCGTGATTTTTTCTTGTTTAACAACCACAGGCATTCATTTCATTTATGGCTATAAACAACACATGTTGAGCAATACAAGAAATAGCTAGGGTATTGGCTAAACTAGGTTGTGTATTCAATCACAATTTATTATACTGAACTGACAAAAGTTAATTATGACCTCAGGGTTGTTCTATAAAAATATTTACAAACAGTTAGGGAGTTTGATTTACCAGAATTTTATTATTGGTCAGTGGAGAGGTTCCCAAATTGTTTGGCTTGTGACCCCCAAAAATTCAGTAACGTCTCATCATAAGTTCTGGCATTACTGTGGACATAAATTGTGGGCAGTTCAAAACAAAGATTGTCTTTTTGGAGAACTTTCAGATACCTGAAAATGTAAAATCAGTATTCAGTATTTCACAAAAAAATATAAAGAAACCCAAAAAGTAGGGAAAAGTCCGAAAATAAATTTAGTTTTGTGAAAACAAAACATTTCTTTCATTTCTCATTTATCCTCATTTATCCTCTTGTGATAACCTAAGACTTAACTTAGGATACCATGGGGGTTCCTGAGCCCTCGATTGGGAATCACTCAATAGATCTGATTGACCATAGTGTTACCAGATGAGAAGTGGCGTTGCGTTTAACTTTATTTTCCCAAATTGGGTGCAGATGACTTTTGTTTTTACATCACTTCTGCTTCTGAGTAGACATGCACACTTATTTCATATTTCTTTGTCTCACCCTCTGTGCGTTGATCTAGATCCCTCATCAAATTGAAGTTTCTCTGCAACTCGAACGGCAGGTTTTCTATGCCTGGTGAAATTAAAGGGAAAAGCAAAGCATTTAATCCCACTTTCAGTGAGATCAACAGGAAAAAATAATGGAAGCTGTATAGCTAGCAATATTTTATACGCGGACTGATACTCCGGCTGCCATTAACCATAGCTTTTAAATGAGCTTTCACAAGTAGGTTATGGCAGTAAAAAAATAAGAAGCACAAAGACATATAACTCTGCTTATGAAGTTAATTTAAACTAAGTCATAATAGCTGGTACAGTGTGTATACTGTACACTTGCAGAAAGCATCCTTTCTTCGCTACAGTTCGATGCGTTATTCCAGCAAATAGACTGAGCCTAAACCCGCCGACCGTTAAGAAACGGTTACAGCACTCTGTTCCGCTGGCGGGTTAACAACCACGTACAATACACAACGAAGCACACACACGCACAGCGTGTCAAATAGGTAGAAATATTTTCCAACATGATAAAATCATGATTAGCAGCTTACTGTCCAGATAGTGCTCCAAATACATCCCCGCCGCCATCTTGGAAAATGTAAACAACACAGCTTCCTGTCTGAAATGGACCAATCTGACTGGCTGTTTCCACACTCTTGACAACACTGGTGGACTTCCCAGCACAAATTCCCATCTTCACTATTGGTATGTAATTTAAGTGTAATATGTATCAATTACTTCAAATGTAATAAACACTAGCACTCACATGGAGAGCTCTTATAACATAGACTTTATAGTACATGTGCAGTTGTGACCAGTCAAAACTTTAATTCAAGATAAATCTAATTTAATTCTGACTAATGTCAGTGGACCATTGAGTTATATGGAGAATCAGGTTTAAGACAGCTAAAGTTCAATTTAGAATATCTGAAATTTACATTATGACTGATCAGAACTCAAACTAAGATATCTTCAACATAGTTCTGACTAGTTATAATTTCAATTAAAGACAGATTTTGGTGTTTAAAAAGTTACTTCTAGTCAAATTTCCATTGTGAATATCTGAAACTATGACCTATCAAAACAAAACTGACAAGTCAGAATACATTTGTAGATATCTAAAATGTAATTAGAGATGATGATGAAACCTATTAGATGTGAACTGTTCTTCATAACTCTATTACATTTAGCTCTAACCAAACTGCTGAGTTGCACCTCAAGTTGTACCTAAAAAGGCAAGTAAAAACTCCCACATTAATAATGAATCAAACAAGTGATGAGAAAAATATCTTAAAAGATTTATTGTCTCACAGATTTCTTAACGTTGTCCCACCCTGCAATCAAATCATCAAACACAATGAATATTCTGTAATACAAATACAAAAAGGAGGACTAAACTTAAATGTGAACATCATTGACCAGTCCAATCCACCTGTACATGGCCGTGTTACAATCATATTTGACACATACAGTATTATTGCTCTGAAAGAACACAGCACACCAACTTCGACTGAAGGGACGAGGATTTGGGTCTGTAATGAAGTTCTACAAAGCTCTTACATTAGCTAGTACATTTTAAACTGTGTACAATGTCACTCTATGTCTTGTTGTTGCAACATGTGCTTCAACTTTCTGAATTTATTCTTTCCAATTCTGTTCTTGGCCTTCATGGGTGATTTTATCTTTTTGGCCTGCTTTTTCTCAAATCTGCTCCCTTCCTTTTTGCCAGCCTTTGATGCTTTAGTCTCCTCAGTTGTCTTCACTACAAGCTTCTTGGCCTCCGCCCCTTTCACAGTCTTTCCATCCATCTTGGCGATCTTTGCCTTTTTTGGTCCAGTGGGTAAGTTCTTTTTGCCTTTTGACTTGATGTTTGCTTTTTCCTTGGCTGCTGTTCCATTGGTTTGGCCTTTTTTCTTTGAGCTGCCTGCCTTACCGGGGACCGTCTTGTTCGTCTTGTCACTTTTGGACGGTTTCTCCTGAGGAGCTTCTGCAACGACCTCCACAGCTTCAGGAGCTTCAGAATTCTCTTCTTCTATATTAGTGACAGAGACAGACGGTTAGCTTGTGATAAACACAGTACTTATCAGGAAGGCGGCTGTGCATTAGTCATAAAAAAATGTTACCTTTCCCTGCTGGTGCGGTTGGAATTACATTGGAGAACTTCTTCAGTTTGGCCACAAAAAACCCATCCATATTGTGGGAATGAGGGTAAAATCGCCGAGTGAGTCGCAGAGAAGGATGGAACCTGCGTTCTTTGAACCTAAAAGAATTGAAAAATAAATGTAGGGTTAAAGAAGTATTTGCATTTCAATAAATTGATTTTAAATTAACTTAATAATACTTGGTGAAAACAAACATCTCATTTACCTGGTGAAGCCTTCCTTGCCAAAGTCAAGTCCTGTGGGAACTAATTTGACGTTCCTTTTCTTTAAGGCATAGTCCACCACCCATTCATTCTCCTCCATCTAGTGGAATATATTTTAGATAAAAAGATAGATAAATGTACTTTACTGATCAAAATGGGAGACTGCATCATTAGCCAGGCCTTTCTCCTACATAATCTAAACTATGTTCATAATTTATGTAGTACACATGGCACAAAACTGATTCTGCATTTACACATACCATTATTGAACATGTGCAGTAGACCAGATATCCTCCTGAAGGTGACTCAGCATTGACAGAGTCTATGGCAGATAGAATCAGCTCTTTCTGCAGGTGAGCAGAGCGCTGGATGTCTGCCTCATCCTATCAGGAAGCAGGATCAGAGGACCACAGGAACAAAGTGTTAAAACATTATTTAACATCCAAAGTATATATCTATATGGGTGTATACATAAACGGTGAATGGTGGTTTACCTTGCTGGTCTTCACAGCTGGATCTTTAGCGATGACTCCTGTGCCTGAGCATGGAGCATCAAGCAGTACTCTATCAAACCCACCCATTACCTGTGAGCAATATTTTCAACAAGTCAGTACAATTGATAAAACTCTGGAGTCAGTGTAAACCTCAGAGATGATCTTTTTCTAAAGATGTATAAATCTTACCTTTGGGAACTGCCTGCCATCGTAGTTGCAGATCACAGTGTTGGTGACGCCCAGACGGTGGATGTTTCCCACCACACTCTTCAATCTTTCAGCATTAGCGTCATTAGCCACGATCGTGCCGGTGTTTCTCATCAGCTGAGCTAAAGGTGGAACGTTCACATATATCATTAAGTAGATTTAATATGCACGTGAGAAAAGTTTGTATTTGCCTTCATTTACACTGGTCTACATTACAGCTGAAATGATCTGTCAATTTATCAATTAATCGATCCATGCAAAGCTTATTTGCAAACTATTTTGATATTCAATTAATCATTTCAATAATTTTTCAAGCAAAAATCCACTGGTTCCAGCTTTTCAAAAGTAAGGTAATGCTTCTTTTTTGGGTTTTGAACTGTTCATTGGATAAAACAAAGCATATAAATTTGTAATTTTAGGCTCTGGTAAATTGTATAAGGCACAAAACAATGAATCCAATTTAGAAAATGATCAGCAGACTAATCATTGATGAAAATAACCAGCCCTAGTTGACATTAACACAGTTTCAAACACCTCATAAAATTACTGTATTCGTCACCTACACAATGTATAACTGCAGCACATCTTACCAATATAGGAGGTCTTGCCTCCTGGAGCTGAGCTCATATCCAACACTAACTCTCCCTCCTGTGGAGAAAGCGCCATGACGGGCAGAAAACTGGAGGCTCCTTGCAGCATGTAATGACCAGCCAGGTACTCTGGAGTTGCACCTGTTGTAAAATAACAGTTAAAGCTGGTGAGGCCACAGTCGCTCTGCGATATTTTCCAATAAAGATCCTTCGTGACACAAGTCAGATCCCTGACATTTATGTGCTGAAACTTACCTACAGGTACTGAGGAGTCATAGATCACCAAACCCACTTTAGACCATTTCCCCAGTGGATCAAGGTTCACTCCTCTGTTGATGAGGGCCTGAACAAGGAAAACATAGACCAACACGTTAAACATGTGAGCACTTGAAGGCAGCATTTGACAGTATTTGACAACAGTAGTCAAGCCACTTGATAAGCAGTTTCTCCTGGAGTTCATTGGTCTTGATTTCTGCATTAATGACATGATCAAAACTAAAGCCAAAAAAAACAAAAAAAAAAAACAACTTCCATTGATTTAATTTACATTCCAAGTTCATATCAAACCAGTTGTTTGACCCAAATGCCCCCACTTCTATTTTTCAAAAAATAGTATAATTTTTCTTGTGACTGCGTTTATTAAAGCAATACTTCGATGTCATTTCCTTGGACAAACAGTTTCTTTACATCCTGTAAAACACAATGCTATTACCATTTCATCTGAGCTTTTTAGTGATTTGACCGACAAAAACCCAAACGAGCGTGAAACATATTATGCATTTTGTTAAAATATCCATATCAACCTATCAAATCAATCAATCAATCCCAACCCGAGCAGTTACCTGTGCAAGGTCCCGCCTCCTCGTTTTAAGTGTGTTGGTCCGAATAGTGACAGGTCTCTGAATTTCATTGGCCTCAAGGAAATCAACCAGCTGTCAAGAAGAAAATAAAGACTAATGAAGCGAATAAATGTTCTAGTCATTTTAAATCAATCCACAATGTCAACTGGGTCTTAACGACAGCCACACGTTTAAATTTGTATAACTCTGTACGTCATTCAGTTACTATCATGAGGAGAACTTCCACAGAAGAATTTCCGAGCACATGCTTTCTTTAGCACCACAGGAGAACACACACCTCTGAGAGAGGGAAGAGGTCTATTAATTTCTCAATGAGGAAGTTGTTGTAGCTGTAGTAGGTGCAGAGATCTTTCTTCAGGAGCGAGATGTACTCTGCTCTCTCTTTGCCCTCCTCCCTTTTTGTTGAGAAGTTACAAAGGACATCAACGTTGTCCTTTATCCTCTGATAAATTGTCTTCAGGTCTAGAGGCAAGACACCTTGAAAACACAGATGAGAAAAAAGAAAAAGCTTAGATTCATGGCAGAACAGTTAGTGTAAATCTGAGGAGATAACTTTAAATCACTCACCTTCCTTCTCAGTCTCCTCTGCCCCAGGTAGTCTAAATATGTCCATTTCATCTATGTTGGTTTGTACTGTGTCTTCTTCATCCATGTCAGCATCTGATTTCTCTTCATCATCATCATCATCATCATCATCATCACCTTCGTCATCTTCCTCCTCATCATCGTCATCACTCCCTAGAGCCATGGTTTCTTTCAGCTTTTTCTCTTTCTTTGCTGCTCGCTCAATAGGAAGGAGCTAAAAATGTGAAATAAAAACCAGGGAAAGTAATCACTAAATCATAACAATTATATTTTACCACATTAACAACCCTTAAGTTTTGTAAGATTGGCTGATTTTGTTGTAGCACCAAGTAGCAGTGGGAGGAAATCTGGAGTCTGGATTGTATCACAATTCTGGTCAAATTTAAAGTGGTGGTTTCACATACTTCCTCTCCATCACTTTCTTCTTCTGCTGCTTCATCTGCACTGCCGTCATCAAGTGTGCCGTAGTCATCAACCATTTCTTCATCATCATCATCATCGTCGTCATCATCACCATCACCGTCATCATCATCATCCTCCTCAACCTGTTTCACTCCTGATTTTGCACCCTTTTTTCCTTGGTCTTTTCCTCCTTTCTTCTTCTGCTGCAGCTCCTGTTCCTCCTCCTCATCCTCCTCTTCCTCCCAGTGCTCTTCACTGTCATCCTCACTTTCAGGTTCATTCATTTTGCGCTTCCTCTTTGCTGGTTTCAACCATTTACTGTTCTCATCAGTGAATCCTTTAGAGGAAAAGAGAGGAACAAAAAGACTTGCATTAAATATCTATTCTCATCTATTTTTTGTTTGTTTTTATAATTTCTTGTTCCTTAAAAAAATAAATCTCACCAACATCATGAGTTACAATGTTTTTTTGAACCACAATTCATAGATGTCAAATTTCTGGAGCTGGATAATCCATCACAGTAAATATGAAGCCTTAATATGTTTTTGTCTAAATCATATTTGCTATACTATTTCATCATGGCCAAAGAAATTTCCTATTGCATCATCATCATTTGTTGTATGTTTATTATCTGGGACAACAGTTAATTACAAACCAAATATTGTTTGGTTTGTAATTAACATTCGCAGAATGTCCTGCGTGTAAAGATGCCAATCTTTAGAAAGGACAGAAAAAATGATGTGGTTACCTTTCTTGGGCTGTTCCTCTGCTACATCTTTTGGCTTTTTCAAATTCTGGACTCTCTTTGCAGCTCTGAAAAAAATGACAATACGAATGAGCAGCTTGTAAACACAGTAATGTTATTTCATGTTATGTGATCAGTCAACCTCCCCCCTTTTCCTGCCTCTACTTGAGAGACGTTTTGGTCCAGTTTCCTCTGCAAAGGAGTAAAAAATAGAACATCTTGATGAACAAGCCTGGATAATGGTTGGTCCATATTTACACAGTGAATACATGTGTGTTAGGAGAGCTGACAGAAAGGACACCATAGTCACCATCAGTTATAAACTTCGCCAACTCGGTCTCTGCTCCCTGTTGTTTCCTGGATTTTTTCCCTGGCCCTCTCTTCACCTTGTTGGTGGGATCCAACTTCCGACCCATGACTCCGAGCTACACAGATACCCTGAAAAGCAAAAGAAGGCAAGTCCCTGTTCACCGTCTATTCCAAATAACAATAATGTCAGTGTGTAATAGCAGAGGTCATTTAGACCACGTTCAGTTGCGATGGGACTCATTTGCATGGGAAAAAACCAACTGCAGAACATTGTATCAGGGAGGACTGAGTGAACCACAAGATGTGCATGATTTAAGATACACTTGCATACCTTTAAAGTTGCAGCATGTTGAGCTAATTTAAAGGAATTGCAAAATATTCCTGGGGCACATTGGCCATTAATTTAGAGAAATCTGACTAGTCACCACTAAAATATGATTAGGTGGTGTTTAACTATCTCAATAAGTTTTAAAGCATTATATATTTTTAAGAATACTTTAGTTAAACCTCAAATCCCAACAGACTGTATATAAGACTTATGATGATGCACTGGCACTTTTTAGTTTAGAGCCCCATTAGGATGTGAGGGGATCTTGATACTTAGATTGAATTCTTTGGTTCAAAATTACGAGGCACACAGCAGAAATGTCAAAAATGAAAATGTGAGGCAGATTAAGAAGGGGAAAAATCTGTGCTGAACTCAAGTCAACTCGTTGCCATAGCTTAAACTTTAAGACATATTCACCATGTTATACCCCGCGTGTATTCAATGTTTTCTATAGAAAACATTCATGAACATTCCTGAGGTCATCATACTCGTTACTTAGTAGTTTGTTGCTATTCATTGCTAGAGACACAATCACCCAAATGTTGAATTATAACACGGCTGCTAATGAACTTTGGCAGTGACGGAGTAACGTAACAAAATAAAGACAATTTGCACACCGACTAATAGTTGACCCAACTCCACATGCAGTGTTTGTAAGTAAAAGCTAAAAGCTCCATTGTTAACACTGACTGACCGAGTCTTTTCCCTCTGAGTGAATCTCTGCATCAAGTCTTCGCATACTCACCGATTAATCTGTCACTTTTTGTTCCAACGTCTGGCTGTACGGTGGAAGACCAAAAAATTTCACACGTGAATCTTCCTTCAACACGTTGTGGACAATCATCCGGCGAACATGGATGACGTGGCGGTGGTAGCGACACAGACACGTGCACACGCATATGCAATTGAAGAGAGTTTAAAAAATGTTTTTAATGTAGTTATCTACATTAACGCACATAAACACAAAGTAAGCAGTAGTGGTCATTAAAAACTACATTTATGAATAAAAAACGTCCCAGAATAATCATTACATTTATTATAAAAAAAAATCAATCTTGAGGTCTTTACACTCAAAATATATTATGACCAATTTAACAAAAAGTTTAAAGTTGTGTTGATACTGACAACTAAAATATCGACATAGAATTTGTTCACAAAGTTAAGAGAAAAAGAGAAACTAAAACATTGCCGGGGTGTATGTTTTGTTTTTTTATATGTAAATAATATTCATAGCTATGTAGTCTATGATCTATGCACGAGCCTCAGTTAATATAGACACTGACTCGTGAACGCGCACGTCTGCCATGACGCAGACCGTCTGCGACAGTCCTACAGGAGGCATCATGGCGGCACCTAATGGGAAGAAGCGTGGTCTTGAACATTTGGACGAATATGAACCTAAACCAGCCAAACACCTCCGCAGCCTGCACGACCGTATGGCAGAGCGGAGACTGGTTGTTATTCTGGAGGGAGCATCGTTAGAAACGGTGAAGGTAAGGCGCCAGGGTTGTGTTCGTGTGTTGTTGTGATGCCTGCTACATGAGGAAGTGACATCAGTAACCATACCTTTAAATTATTTTTTACAACAAGTCGGTAATAGACAGTCCAAATATGTTTGGTTTCTTCCAGGTCGGGAAAACATTTGAGCTGTTAAACTGTGACCAGCACAAAAATATGATCGTCAAAAGTGGAAGAGATCCAGGACACATAAGACCAGATATCACACATCAGGTAATCACTTATATATGTAATGTACTTCAAAAACATTTAGGCATAACTGCTATTATATTTGTGTTTATGTCTGCAGGTCAGTGTGTTGTGCCTTGTTTAGTTAACATGTCTTTTGTGTTGCTGTACGCTCACTGTAGTGCATTATGGATTAAGGAGATGTAGGTGGACGTGACAACACAGACAGAAGTCCTGAAAGATGGAATTTTGTTCATCACAAACGAAACTTACTTCTTAAATATCTTATTTCCTTTGCCCAGTGTCTGCTCATGCTGATGGACAGTCCGCTGAACAGGGCGGGCCTGCTGCAGGTTTACATCCACACAGAGAAAAACGCTTTGATAGAGATCAACCCGCAGACCCGCATCCCAAGAACCTTCACCCGCTTCTGTGGCCTCATGGGTAAACTACCACCTCAGTTGTGTGTTTTTTGATTGTTGTGCAAGCAAAGTACAAAACAGTGAGTCTTACACCTGTGTCATTGTTTCGCATCTGCCTTCCTTCCTCAGCTGTTCCTAATCTTCCTCTTTTGTCCTCTTCCATCTTAGTTCAATTGCTGCACAAGCTGAGTGTCAGAGCCGCTGATGGTCCACAGAAGCTTCTGAGGATGATTAAAAACCCAGTGTCCGACCATCTGCCTCCTGGCTGCCCTCGCATCGCCACCTCCTTCTCTTCAGGAGAGGCCGTCTGCGCCCGGTCTGTGGTGCCAGAGGGACCAGCTGCTGTGGTGATCGGAGCATTTGCACATGGAGCGGTGAGGAATGGCTCTACGCGGTGGCTGATCCACTGCTTTAATCGTAAAATATCTGTGATACTAATCTCTCTGTCTCTATTAGGTGAATGTGGACTACACGGAGAAGACCGTGTCAATCAGTAACTACCCGCTCTCTGCAGCATTGACCTGTGCCAAGATGTGCTCTGCCTTCGAGGAAGTGTGGGGGGTCCTGTGACAAACAGGTGGTGGACTCCTGAGGAGACAGTAGACTACACAGACATTTTTTCAGTGGACTAAGAATGGATATGCTGAAAACATGGCACCAAATGTCTGTTTTCACTAGTGAGGCCATGTGGACTACAAGTATGATGCTGTTTGGCCGCCGTGTGGAATACTCATTCATTTTTGTACCCAATCTTCCTTTTCCATGTTTTGTACAATTATTAATTGTAGTAACCTATTCATGGAGCTATGGATCTCAATACAGTTCCATTAAAATGTACAATTAAATAATGTGTGGCTTGGTTTCATACAGACTATAGACTACATATGACTATAGTTCAGAGGGAAGTGTCAGTAGAGCACACTGGAGAAAAACCCTTACAGGGAGTGCTTGGATTTTCATACTTAACCTAAGTGTTCGTTATAGTGTATTAGACACATTTTCAGACCAGCTGTCACATAAAAAGAAAATGTACAATTTCAGTTTGCTTAAAAGGTTTCAGTTTATTAATCCTCGCCACAAATTGCGCTCTCTAATAATAGTAAGCCCTTCTCCTGGCAATCTGACGCTGCCGTGTTTTTAATCGTGCTCTTGTTTTAGGAAGTCTTTGTCTTTTCCGGGCAACTTTATACGGATGTTGGTTTCTCTTTGGTTGTCGTCTCCGAGTCCTTTGAGCCTTCCTCGCTGGCTTTCGAACCCGTGAAGGTTGGTTTGATGAAGGTTTGCGTTTCTTCCCTGCTGGCTTTTGCGACTTTTTTCTTGCTTTAGGCGTCTTCTTTCTCGGTTTGTGCGATCTGCTTGCTCGTTTGTGAGTCTTGCCTTTTAGTTTCTGTGATTTGCCTGCTGGATTGCGAGTGTTGACTCTTGGTTTGTGCGATTTGGCCGCTCGTCTGCTCGTCTTGCCTTTTGGTTTGTGTGGTTTGCCTCTTGGTTTAGGAGTCTTTATGGCTTGTTTCTGTGACTTTTCTGCTCCTTTGGGAGATTTGCTGACTGCTTTGCTCTGCCTCAGATCTCCTTTTGGTTTTGGGGATTTCACCGGGCTCGTCCTCACTCGTGTTGTGTCCGGCTTTTTCTGATTTTTGTAGAAAATAAAGTATTGAAAATTTCAAATAATTTACTGTTGACAAGACAAACCTATTGTGGCTAACACTGAAATTTTGAGGTCAAGTCAACACTGAATGACAGGAGGGGAAAAAACTGCTGCTGTTCTCAGAAGGTATTGGCCAAATCCCAACGTACCATATGTATAACACAGAGCAGCAGCAGCAATTATCTGTCCTACTGCATACCATTCAGTGTTGTATTTCCCTTTTAACCAATACCAATGTATTCACAAGTTACCAAATTAAACAGGCGAATGCTCTTTACCTTAGTGTTCAGCCTTAACGATGCATTTCTCGTAGTTCGGACGAGTGTGACGTTATTAACCAGCCTTTTGGTCACCACGTTCACCCGCCTGTTGTTCTTGGTGACATCGTAGCCTCCAGCAGCCAGCGTCTGCTTGAGCTCCGCCATAGAGATGCCACCTCGGTGTTTGCAGTGGGAAACCACGCTGAGGATGAGCTGGGAAACCTGATGTGAGGCCGGCTTTGTCTGTGCGGTGTTTCTCTTGGATGCATTGTCAGCCTCAGTTTGAATCTGATGCTTGAAAAGGCGAACGGGAGTCTCTGAGGAATCAATAAAGATGAGAGAAGGTTGTGTGACATTCTAAAACAATGAATAAACTAAATTAAATAGCGGATAATAGAGAGAATACTCGATTTGTGTCTCCAAGGTCCTCATTCAAATCATGACTTCTGTGATGGGATAAATGTAAACTACAGTCTAATATATATTTAGTCATAATCTGTCAGTTAGAGCTAATATTGGGGAGGCTGAGGTTGAGTCTACATTTTACAAATAAAATCTCTACATTGTGAGTATTTTCTAAGTTGATCCCAGAAAGGGTTTTTTTTTTTCACTCATAATATTTGAATTTGACCTTTCACCCTGTAAACTGCAATTGTCCAGTCTATAAAATGTTACAAAATATTTTAAAAATCCTCATCATTTTTCCCTGAAGCCCATGTGAACATACTCAATTCGCCCTGAGCATCAGTTAAAAACTGCAAAGATGTGGGGTTTACTGTCATAAAAAAAAAAAAAAAAAAGATTTAAATGATGAATCCTTTATCAAAATTGTTGCCAATTAGTTTTCTGTGAATTAAGAATAATCAACTCAGTAATGTCTGCTGTAGAGCACTGGCTGGTTTCTAGGTACCAGGGGAAATAATGAAACTATGCTCAGTGGGGGTCAATAAGGGGCCCAGCAATAAACTTTCCCCTGGGAGGTTAAACCAGCTGTGACCTTCATGTTAGGAAATAAAAATTTACATCAAGTGTCACAGAGTTAAATACAACTGACACATGTCTTAATTAAAAAGTGTCAAATCAGTGTATCAAACTAAAAGCTATAAGCTAGCTACCATTAGCTAGAATAGCTGTATTTAGGTGTTACTCACTTGGCACAGACACTTGTCCCTTCTCCGCCGGCTCCTCCTGGTCCTGGATGGCCCGTTTCAACAGCCGGCCCAAACGTTTGGCTCCTGCTTTTCCGAGGCCTTTCCCAGTCGGAGGTTTAGTAGTTCTGCCCACTTGTTTAATCAGCCTCAAAGGTGTATTTTCTCTTGCTTTAATGTTGATACTAACATTTCCCTGAGCAATCCTCTCTGAGGCTTTTTTGGCTGTGGCTTTGCTCCGCATGTTTCCTGTTGGGCTATTTCATATTTCAAAAAGAAATCTGAAATCTGAGAACTCTCCAGCTGATTGTTGGAGAGTCTGACAGGAACATGATATGGCCTGATTTTCAAACAGTAATTTAGTGATTTGATTTTGAAAAATAACAGTTCTTAAGTTGCTGTGGAACCGCTGGAACTCAGTGGTGGAAAGTAACTAAGTACATTTACATCGCTACTTTGTATTTCTACTCTTCTATTTTCATCAATATTGTATTTTTTTCACTGATTTGACAGCTTTGGTTACTAGTTACTTTATAAATCATTTTGTTTTGTTTTAAATGAAACTGTCCAACAGTGTAAACATACAAGTAGAGCTGAAACAATTGACAGAAATGAATTGAGAATTTATTATGATAATCATTTAAGTCATTTTTCTTGCAAAAAAGCCAAATCTCTCCCTGAATGCAGGACTTTCATGGAGTATTGTTAAATGCTTGCATTGATAGTGAAGGCTCAGGGTGCTTTTTTTCAAATGTCTCTTTTTTTATTTCAATAATTACTAAACAGCTTGTGCAATTAATGGAACATGCAAACACATCTTATAAACAATTAAGGCTAATACAAAAAAACAAACATCAGTGTTTCTTGGGTTGTACATACTGTCGGTATTCTATATTAACTTTCTTTGTAACAACAGTTCGCCAACATCCACAGCGTGCTTGGTTACAGCACCACATGGATGTGAGTATCTTGTCAGAGTAATACTCAGTAACAAAAAATAAAAGTGCAGCCAGTCTTCAGAGGAGTCTCTTCAGCATGTTTGTAATGTATGTTGCTGGGTTTTACTGGGACACTGTAGGCGTGAAGGACACAGGTGAGATTTGGCGCAAATGACTGTAATCAAAAAGGAGGGCTCCAATGGCATGAATCCATGGTAGGGGTCAAAGTCACAGTTAACCTGGAAAAGAATACATTAAGACCATGAGATGACTAGCTGAGAGGATAAGAGATCAAAACTTAAAGAAAACGATTAAAGTATTTTACCTGAGAAAAAGATGAGAGAAACAGGCGGGTGTGTGACAATCCTGAGATGGAGGTGTCCTCCGGATGGTTCTTTAGACTCTGACGATAAGCCTGAGGAACGAGGGAGGATGAAATGTGGATGTGTGAGTTTAATGTTGCTGTCACACAGACGCAGAGACTAAAGCCTGAAGATAGCTCCTCACCTGCAATGCTATCTGCAGTGCAGAATACTGCACCCACACCTCCTGCTGCTGTGCTGCTGAGAGAGAAAATGCTCCACCTCTGCTTGTTCTTTCTGTCACAGTGAGATAGTGAGCCCACACACATTCCCCCACAGCACGCACTGTCTCACTCTGAGAGTAAACTACAACACAACAGAGACATGGACATGATATTGCAGTAAACAATCTCACTGGAGCCCAGAGAATGCAGTTTTTTATGTCTGAAAAACAGCATATTTTTATGGTAATTCATTATATATGTAACCACGACAACAAACACAACAAATGTGAGCATCTCTTACTGTCAGGCAGAAGCAAGTGGAGGATATCTTTGGCGAGAAGGAAACCCATCACACCATAATTCATTGCCCTGTTAAAAAAAGAAACAGAAGAGTGAACCATAATGTTCAGTCATTATAATAATATAAACTACAATTACTGCCTCGCGGTTGTATGCCTCTAACGACCAGTCCAGAGTTAATTAGCTTGTAAATTCTTGAGTTACAGCCAAAGTTGTGTTTTCTGTGGTCACAGTGACCAACAAAATCTAAGTAGAGCTTGAGCTTGTACCAGTTTGAACCAAATTTGAAGAAATCCCCACGGGGTGTTACTACCACATTGTGATCTCAAGAATGGGACAGACGGACAACCAGAAAACATAATGCCACCGACGTGGAGGCACAAAAACCATGAAGTTAAAACAGTGCTCTTTACCTGGGATAAGTTGGATGGAAGAGGGGAGGGACAAACATTCCCACGGGAAAGAGGAGCTCATTACCCAGGAGAAGTGGTGTGACAGACAGACTAAAAGAAACGAGAAAAGATTAAATACATTCTTAATACAGTCATATTCTCATTTTTAAGAACAGAGCCGGCACTCACACATCGACCCTCTCGGTCTGCTCAGTCAGGAGTTTTCTGCGCCTCTTTTGCCACAAGGACAGTAGCTGCACATAGTTGGAGAAGAAGCTGTGTGTGTTCACTGACACCTGAAAACACACAGGCTGTGGAGTCAGTGCTGTTCTTTGTTTTCAGCTGCACTGCATTTAGCAGCAGCAATTTATTAGACAAATAGTTAAGGGAGTTTAGGTGGGTATAACTAGGGAGCGCATCAAATAAAGAAGTCAACATCTTCATACACCTTATCTGATGGATCCGCTGGAAGTGAGTAATGTACCTTAGAAAAAAGCAGATCAAGCTCAGCTTCACTAGAGATCTCATTTGAAGTCCAGAGTCTTGGATTTAAAGAATGAACCTGGAAGATGACAGACGATCGATATCAAAATCATTACAGAATACTGTTGAAAAAGAAAAGTGCTGTATCAATTCTTTCTTCGTATGTTACCTTTTTCATAACAGACTGGGGAGACGTCTTGTCTGTCCATTTGAGTTCATGTAATTTGGACTTGAAGGAGGAAAAGATATTTTGAATCACCTCCTCTGCCTGTTGAACAATAAAAAACCTTCAATACAACGCACAACAGCCTCATAACCTTAATCACTGCCGACCTCATGTTGTCCCGAATCCCGACAATCCCTCCTCACCTCTCGGCGTGCCGTCCTTTCACGCAGAAGGTGTGTAAGAACTGAGTCGAATCCTCTCTCGGTCTCCAACACACAGTGTCTCCAGCGAGGAGCCACCTGCTGAAGAGTCCCACAGAGAAGACGTGACTCAAACCAATCAATTCACAATTGATTAAAAATGTTATGGTTCAATGTGTGGCCTCACCTCTTCAGTGTTACCCAGAGTCACAGATAAATTCTTTGCTGCTTCAGAAAATCTGGAGTCCAGCGCCGGCATCAGGGTGTGCAGCAGATTCAGGACCATATAAGTTTGAAGGGGACCGCTGAGTGGAATCAAATGAGGCAGGAAAGCGTCAGAAAAGAAAAAAAAAAAGGGGGAAAAGGGTTTTTACATGTTTGATTGTGTGTTTTTCCACGTCACTTACAGTACCTGCTGCTCAGCTCATGCTTGTTCAGCCATTTCCCGATGATTGGGGTCATTTGCACCATGTAGGGCAAGTTATGCACAAGGACAGGATCGTCCTCCATTAGGGTCAGTGGATGGAAAGCGGCCTGCAGACAACCCAACCAATCAATGGCAGGGGCCTGGATCTGTTGGTGCATTTGACATGAAGAAAATCTATTACTACAGTGAATTCAGACACAGCGAGCATGTATAGCGACACAGACTCCTCCTCCGGCACCTGGAGCTCTTTGATGGTCATGCGCTGATAGAGCTGTCCTTTCGACAGGCGATATTGCAGCGGTGAAGTAGCTACAGCGAGCTCAGAGGACAGAGACATGAACATGCCCACATGGAGCATGCTGCTGCTGGGCGGGGCCCCCAACAGCGCCAGGTACGTCTCACATGTTGCCAAGAAACGACGTAGTGTCTGGACGAGAAGAGACAGGAGAATGATTCAGGGATGCATCAGTGGGATGGAAGAATATTGTATTGATTAAAAGGTATTTCTGTTGTCGACAGTGGCCATCAACCTGAGCTTTAGCTTGAGACTTCTGTGTCTTGGTGTTCCACTCAATCGGGATCAATAGATCTGGCTGATCAATCTGTGGACAAAAAGGAGACTTGAGTTAAGTAGAAGCACAAAGCCTGCTTTGCTATGGCAGTGTTCCCACCGGCATATTAGGGTTTATCCTAACGGACACTGGCCTGTATGTATCTTTTGGTCGAACCACGGGCAATTTCATTTGGGTCTTTGCCCACATAGAGGTTGAAGAAGGGAAAGGTGGCGTAGTCTCTCATCAGCAGGCTCAGGGTGGAGTTGAAATCAGTCTTATTCCATTGGCCTGATGCAGCCCAACCTCCCAGCTGCACACACACAGAGAGAGAGAGAGAGAGAGAGATTAAAAACAGAGGGATTATCAGAATCAAGAACAGGCCACAAACATAAATAAACAAAACAACTCATGAACACGTGTCTCTCACAAATAATGCATCTGCCATCTGAGACAATCAGCTGCAAATATGCCCAATGCCTATCACAGTTTCCCAGAGGTGACAGCCGTGTCTCGGCCTTAGTCCAAAAATATTCAGCAAACTGACGTGCAAAACAAGGGAAAACAGCAAACTCTCACATTTGAGAAGTATCAAATATTTGGCAAGTTTGTTTGAAAAAATTACTTTTCGATGGTCAAAACAGCTGACGAGTCACTTTCTCTCTATCAGTTAAACAATTAATCAACTTCTCATTTGAGCTCTAGTTCGTTTTATGTGCAACGAGAAGAGCAAAGGAGGAACCGCCACTAAATGACTAAATTCTTTTTTTTTTACATTACCTCAGCTGAGTTGTTTTGACAAATTACTACTTGTAACTATAGCACAGCCTTTTAGAGGACTGTCAGCCTGGGGCCTGCTTACAAAGGGTATATGAGTATCATACTTTCTGGATGAGTGTGAGGAAGGGCTCCACTCCAGCTGTTTCTATGGCTCTTGTGTCCAAACAGGAGTTGTAAAATCCTTTGGCCTTCTGCACTGCTGAACTGGTGCCTCTGTTGTTCGACTCTGACAGAGAGATACAAAGCAAAACACACAATTCAGGCCGCACAGTGATGTCACAAGCTCACATATACACCAAAGTGATTGGATGAACCAATACAGTCCAAACTCCTACCCAAAATCTCCCTGAGGTACTGCAGCAGTACGGTTTTCCTGTCTAATATTTTTTCCTGTCTCACTCCTCTGTCTTCTCTCTCTTTACTGTGTCCTCTCCTCTCTGACCACACAGACTTCCCATTGTAGTTCTGCTGATGTCCCAGGATGCCCTGTCCTCTCTGTCTGCCCCCGCTGTCTGGTGAGAGTCCGTCAGATCCACATGTGAACAAGAAGTAGTCACAGGGCTCCTTGAAGGGATCGGCAGATGTGGAGAGATGGGCCGAGGCCCTCTGACAGGCTGGGGAAAGACATGGAGTCGCTACAGGAAAGAGTGAGAGAAAAGTTAGACGAAATGAAAGTCCTGAATTTATTGTGTAATTTTGCTGAGTCATCGTGTTTCAGGCCTACCAGCGCCTGCCTGGTTATTGCTCCTACTCTGAAGATTCTGGTGCTTATAGTAAATTAGTCCCAGAAAAGCAGCACATAAGGAGAACCCCCCAAAGAGGAGGAGCAGCCTTCGATGTTTTATCCACAGTGGCTTTGCTTGGTGCCGGTGCTCGGGGTTAGACTCCGACAGCTGTACCTCAGGCTGGGGCTGGGTTTGTTGATGGGTCTCAGGGGGATCTTGGGTGGGGAGTGGCAGCTGAAACACCAGTGGAGACTGAAGCCCCCTCTCAAGGCCTGGCTGTGACGATGGCTGGATTGATAGCTGAAGGTGGAAGTGAGCAATTTAAAACAGAAAATAACTGGATATACTTAAGTACCATGACATTTTTGGAAATATATATTTTTTTTATGTAGTTGCTCCAAAATGTTTAGGAACAGTAGAAATACAGATGATTTGTTATTGATAATTCAGAATGAGCCTTCACTCACCCCCAGTGCAGATGTTACAAAGAGTGATATAGCCTATTGTTTTCAACCTTTATTGTAGAGCTGCATTCATTAGTTGATCTACGGAAAAATAGTCTTTAACTATTTTGATAATTGATTAACTGTTATTTTTTAAAGAAAATATGTCATAATTATCTTGTTTCTTAAATATGAATATCTTCAGGTTCATGATAGTAAACTGAATATATTATAATAAATAAAAATGATATTTAGTTACAGCCCCATAGATAAGCCATGTTCATTAATGACCCCTCGTCACAGGAGCAGCTGAGCAGCTGCGAGCAAACTTCTCTTCTCAGGGTGTTTCCTTTTTAAAATCATCTCCAGTATTTCAAGAAAAAAAAAGCCAGAAAAATTAAGTTTGTCTTCCTTCTTCTTTTTATAGGGATCAGATCCTCTGGTGGGTGTGTGTGTGTGTGTGTGTGTGCTG